>NW_006921702.1:4495527-4497336 GCF_000298275.1 Orycteropus afer afer | reverse complement strand
GTGTTATTTGTATTCTCTCCCTCTTTTCCTTTGTTAAATTTGCCAGTGGTTTGTGAATTTTATTAATCTTTTCAAACACCAACTTCTGGTCTTTGTGATTTTTTTCTATTGTCTTTCTATTTTCTGTTTCATTGATTTCTACTCAAATCTTTATTATTTCCTTTCTTTTGACTATTGGCTTTTCTTGCTGTTCTTTTTCAAATTGTTGGAGATGTTGATTTAAAGTGTTGATTTTGACTCTTTTTCTTTTTTGATGAGTGCATTTATTGCTATAAATTGGCCTCTGATCATTGCTTTTGATGTGTCCTAAAGATTTTTGTATGTTGTGTTTTTATTCTCATTTGATTCAAGAAATTTTTTAACTTCACTTTTTATTTCTTCTCTTACCCAGTCTTTCATAAGTAGGGTGGTGTTCAGTTTCCATGTGTTTACTCTTTTTCTGTTGATCTTCCTATTATTGATTTCTAATTTGATAGCATTGTGATGTGAGAAGATACTTTGCAGTATTTCAATGTTTTTAAATTTATGAAGTCTTGCTTTATGGCCTAACATATGGTCTATCATGGAAAATGTTCCATGTGCACTGGAAAAGAATGTATATTGTGCTGTTGTTGGGTAAAGTGGTCTGTAGATGTCTGTAAGGTCAAGTTGGTGGATTGTTTTCTTTAGCTCTTCTGCATCTTTGTTGAGTTTCTTTCCAGTTGTCTTTCATTGAACATAGTATATTAAAGTCTCCTACTATGACTGTGGAGTCATCTATTAGCCTTTTCAATGCTTTTAAAGTCTGATTTATGTATTTTGGGTCTATTTCCTTACGTCCATAGATGTTTATTATGGTTATATCTTCTTGTTCAATTGATCCTTTAATCATTATATAATGTCCTTCCTTGTTTCATATGGTGGCTTTTGTCTTAAAGTCAATTTGATTAGAAATTAATATTGCCACTCCTACTCTTTTTTGGTTGCCAATTGCTTGATTTATCTTTTCCCAACCTTTGATTTTTAGTCTATTTTTGTCCTTGTCTCTAAGGTGTGTCTCTTGTAGGCAGCATATGGATGGGTTGTGTTTTCTTATCCAATCTGCAACTCTCTGTCTCTTGAGTGGTGCATTCAATCCATTAACATTCAGTGTAATTATTGACAAGTATGAATTGGTGGCTGTCATTTTGTTATGTGTTGTTTCCTGGTGTCCCTGGTTTCTTTGTTCCATATTATTTTCTGTGCTGAGCTCGTTATGTTTATGAAGCATGTTATCATTTCCTTTGTTGCTGTTGTTTTAGTATTTGCTGAATATGTGTGCTTGTTCTCTTTTATATTGTGATGTGAAGGTTTATAATTTTTCTTTGAGGTTACCCTGTGATTTATTGTTTTCTTCCCAAGTTTAGAATAGTCCATTCTATCTTGCAACTCTCTTGACTTCCTCATTATTTAGAAGTTCTGTAACTACACAGTATTTTCCTTCTTTTTGGTTTGTAGTTGCCCTCACTTACCAATTGATGTCTCTGCTTCCCTGTTTACAATCTTGTAAGCTTACTTTACTTTGGATATGTCCATAGCTGTGGTTTCTGGGTTATGTCATCTTGTATATTAATGGCTGGTTGTTGTTTGCTATTTTTGGTTCTCTGTTCAAAAGACTCCCTTTAGGATCTCATGAGGTTGGTCTGGTTAACAAATTCCCTTAGTTCCTGCTTATCTGGAAATCTCCTAATTTCACCATCATATTTGAGGGAAAATTTTGCTGGGTATATAATTCTTGGTTGAAAATTTTTCTCTTTCAGGGTTTTATATATATCATCCCATTGCCTTCTA
>NW_006921702.1:4484742-4495000 GCF_000298275.1 Orycteropus afer afer | reverse complement strand
ATAATTCTTTTGAATTCCTTATCAGAGAGTTCCAATGCTGCTTCTTCCTCAGGGATGCATTCTGGATTTGTACCCTTCTCCCTTGTTTCTACCAATTTATCTTGCTTCTTTGTGTGGACTGTGATGGTCTGTTTTCCCCAAAACATTGTGACGTTATTGTATTTAGATTTCTGTTAATTCTAGAGCAGCTAAGGGTGAGTCAAGCTCTTCTTGGTTGTTGTTTATTATAGGCCCATTGGTGGAGAATGAAGTGGTGACTCTCATTCAGTAAGTGAAGCTGCAGGAGATGTGGTTGTAGTTGTGTCATATGAGGACTGTTGCTGTCTCCTACTCAGTTAGACAAAAGTAACAATTGAATAACCATCAAAAAAAGTAGAAGCAAATGGACAAAAAACACACCATGTAATCACACAGGAAAAGTAACCAAAAAAGAGAAAAGGCAAAAAAATCAAAACAAAACAAAAACACTGCAATATTTGGTGTGAGGGCAATAAGACAAAAAAGGTAGAAAGGGAAAATAATGAGGAAAAAAGTGAGAAAAATGCAAAACAAAAGCAAGGAATGATGTTAATCACAAGAAAGAAAAAAAAAAAAAAAATGGAACCAGGAACAGGGAAAAGAAAAGAAAGTTGAAAACTAGAACCTGGGAATGGAAGAATAAAGAATAATAATAAAAAGAACAAAAGTAATAATAATAATAGTAGTAAAATGAATCAAAACAAACAAACTGAAAAAAAAAGAAAATAGAAACAAAATCAGGGAAGGGCAGGGCACCCAGGCTCTGTCAGAGCACACTGATTGGGATGGAATTCCTGCAGTCCTAGAAAGTGGGAGGGAGTGAGGGATGGCCACACCTCCATTCATCAAGAGGGTATGAAATATAAGAGTAACAAGTGGAATGTTGCACCTTTCCAGTATCCCATGTTTGGAATGTCCTTGTGGTTCCCAGTAAGTGGAGCCTGTTCTTAAGTCCCTGGAATCTGGGAGAACGCTGTTGCTTTAAATATTAAAAATGGTGAAGCCGCTTGTAAACATTCAAAAAGCCTGTGCCCTCCGGAGAAGCAAAAGTCCACAGCTCAGCCTGCCTTCCTCTTCACTGCTTCCCCTTTTATTCCCTGGCCACCAGAGCAGTCCTCCATGCAGTCCCTGGCTAGCATGGCTGATTTTTAGGTTAACTTTTAGGTCCTACCACCACTTGGCAATACCCAAGCTGTCTGTGCCATCAGGATCTCTGCCAGACCACAGCTCCGTATGTCTCCTTTTTTGGTGTTTTCATGCAATTTCTTTGCTAGTTGGACTTTAGTCCACTTCTATATCCTTCCCTTCAAAGCTCAGGGGTCCAAGATTATTTTCTGTATCTGTGTTAACTAGTTCCCCTTTTTTTGTTGAAGAGGGTCTGTGCAGTCTTTCTGCCTATTCCGCCATCTGACCGGAACTCCTCCTGCAAACTTATTCCTAATGGTGAAATATTAGAAGCATTCTCTTCAAAATTAGGAACAAAATAAGGACTCCTATAATCACCACCTCTATTTAATCATTGTAATCTCAAACTTGCATAGTAAAAGAAGTAAAAGTAGATGGATTAAAATAGAATATACAAAACTCTCATTCTTTTTTTTTTTTTAATTGTGCTTTAGGTGAAATTTTACAGAGCAGAGTTTGTTTTACATTCAACATTATGTGTACATGTAGCTTCACTCCCCATTTACCATCCCAACCCTAACCCAGTCTCCTCCCCTCACTGCCCAGTAATCCCCCTACCCCCATGCACCTCATAGTTATGCACTCCTGTGGGTCCTGCACTTCCTCGTGGGCAAGTTGCCCTTCTGGTGTCCCATGGTTGATCACTCCAAGGGATGCATTTCCATAGAGTATGTGGATGTGCCACTGTGGGCTGAATGGTCTGTGTGTACATCTTGTTTGCTATTAATTAGGCTGAGAGCCAGCACTTGGGAGTGAGTTTTATTCCAGGCCCAGAATGTATCCCAGGGCCATAGTATAAGGGGTCTCACCACATTCTATCTGACTGGTAATTCTTGTCATTATTGAGTCTTTTCCTCCACTCTGTCTGGGATCTCCAGTTTTGCTCCTTTCCTAAGTGTTTGGCATTGGTGCCCTAGGGCTGATTGCTTCCAAATGCCCTTGCTCTCTTTCTTTTTTTTTTTTTTTGCACTGTTTTTCACTTCTGACAATAGGAGACCATTAGCTGCATCTTAGATGGCTGCTTCAAAGCTCTTAAGACCCCAGTCACTACTCACCAATGCAGGATGAGGAACAAAACTTTTATGTATTTTGTTGTGCCAGTTGAGTCTGGTGTACCCCAGTACTATGGTCCTTAGTCAGTAGATCCATTGGATCTCTCTCCCACAGTGTCTGGGTGTCTGTGAGGGATTACTCTATGTCTGTATTCTTTTTTTTCTGTAAGAATTGTAGGTATTTTGTATCACTGGTATCTGTGCAAAGTTAGCCTCTGTTGAATCTATCCTTGGTCTGCAGTATACTCCTGTACACTGATCCCCATCTGATCATCTCAGATGTTTATGTGTTTTTCTGTAGCCTCATGTTTGATGTTAATGGCAATGCAGTATTGAGGACACACTGATTGGTATCAGCATCTGTCATCTATCTCCTATGTGCACAATTCAGTGCCCTTTCTTTTCCTAATGTTATTATGGTAGGCACAGATTCTTTCTATACATCCCTCCTCTTATCCACGTCAGTGTGTGGGCCCCAACTAGCCTGAAATTAATCCTTCCCTATCCCTCCCCACCCTGGTAACCTACAAAATGAGTTCCCTTTCCCAAGCAAACCCTTCTTTGTCTTTTTTACAGTAACGGGCTCATACAGTACTTGTCCTTCTGTGGTTGACATTTCACTCAGCATAATGTCCTCCAGGCTCATCCACGTTGTGAGATGATTCACATATCCTTCATTGTTCTTTAATGTAGCATAGTATTCCATTGTGTGGATATACCATAATTTGGTTATCCACTCATCTGTTGATGGGCATTTAGGTTGTTTCCATCTCTTTGCTATGGTGAATTGTGCTGCGATGAACATAGGTGTACATATGTCTGTTTGTGCATTGCCTCTCATCTCTTTAGGATGTATTCCCAGTAATGGAATTGCTGGGTCAAATGGCATTTCTATTTTCAGTTTTTCAAGGAAATGCCATACCATTTGCCACAATGGTTGTACTGTTTTATAGTCCCACCAGCAGTGCACAAGAGTTCCAGATATATTATTTTTTTGATATGTTGTTGGATTGTGTTGGCTAAGATTTTGTTGAGTATTTTTCATCTATGTTCATGAGGGATATTGGTCTGTGGTTTTCCTTTCTAGTGGTGTCTTTCCATGGTTTTGGTATTAGTGTTACACTTGCTTCATAAAATGAGTTTGGGAGTATTCCAACTTTTTCTCTGTTCTGGAATAGCTTGAGGAGTATAGGTGTCAACTTTTCCCTGAATATTTGGTGAAATTCTCCAGTGAAGCCATCTGGGCCAAGAATTTTCTTTGTGGGGAGGTTTTTTTTTTTGCGTGTGTGTGTGACCTGTTCAATTTCTTCTTTTGTTATAGGTCTGTTTAAGTATTCTCTCTGAGTGGGAAAGTTTAGGTAGGTCTTGTGATTTTAGAAACTTGTCCATCTCTTCTAGGTTCTCAAATCTATTGGAGTACAGTTTTCATAATATTCTGTCAGTTCCTTTTTTATTTCCGTTTGGTTCTGTTGTGATGACACTCTTTGTTTACTATTCTTGTAATTTGCATCTTCTCTTTCTTTTCTTTTGTTATATTCACCAATGGTTTCTTGATTTTGTTAGTTTTTTTTTTTGAAGAACAGCTTTTTGTTTTGTTGATTTTCTCTATTGTTTTTTTGTTTTCTGTTTCATTTATTTCTGCTCTGATCTTTATTATTTCCTTACTTCTAGATACTGTAGGATTCTTTTGTTCTTTTTCTAGTTGATGGACTTGTTGAGTTAGAGTGTTGATTTTGTTTCTTTCCTGTTTTTGATTATTACTATAAACTGACCTCTGAGGACTGCTTTTGCTGTGTCCCATAGGTTTTGTTATGATGTATCTTCATTCTCATTTGTTTCTAGGAATTTTTTAATTTCACTTTTTATTTGTTTTATTACCCAATAGTTTTTGAGCAGTGAATTGTTCAACTTCATGCTTGATGTTTTTTCCTTGATCTTCCTATTATTAATTTCTGATTTTATAGCATTGTAGTCCAAGAAGATGCTTTGTAGTATTTCAATGTTTTTGAATTTATTGAGGCTTATTTTATGTCCTAATATATGATCTATTCTGGAGAAGGATCCATGTGCATTGGAGAAGAATGTGAATTGCGCTTTTGTTGGGTGGAATGCTCTGTATAGGTCTTTGAGGTCAAGTTGGTTGATTGTGTTGTTGAGTTCTTCTGTATCTTTCTCGAGCTTTTTTTCTAGATGATCTGTCCCTCCTTGAAAGTGGTGTATTAAAGTCTCCTACTACTATTGAAGAGTTGTCTATTGTCCCTTTTAATTCAGTTAATATTTGCTTCATGTATTTTGGAGCACTTTCATTGGGTGCATAAATATTTCTTATTGTAACATCTTCTTTGCCAATTGACCCTTTCAACATCACATAGTGTCCTTCTTTGTCTCTTATGCTGTGTGTGACCTTAAAGTCTACTTTATCAGAAATTAATATTTCTACTCCTGCTCTTTGTTGGTTACCGTTGTCTTGGTATATATTTTTCCACCCCTTAACTCTTAATTTGTTTTTATCTTTGTGTCTAAGGTGGGTCTCTTGTAGGTAGCATATCAATGGGTCTTCTTTTCTTATCCAGTCTGCCACTCTCTTTTCTCTTGACTGGTGCATTTAGTCCATTCACATTGAGTGTAATTAATGATAGGTATGAATTGATTGCTGTCACTCTATTGTGTTTTTTTGTCATGTTCTTGGAGTTTCCTTGGTCTGTATATTTTTCTGTGCTGAGCTTGTTTTGTTGTTAAGTGCTTCCTATCTTTTCTTCTTTATTGTTGGTTTTGTGCTTATTAAAGTCATATGTTTTCCTTCCTTCTGGATTTCCTTGGGGGGGGGATGTTAATTTCCTCTGTGGTTACCTTGGAGTGAATTCTTGTCTCTATATTTTTAGAACCGTCTGTTATATGAGGACATTGTCCTGTTTTCCTCTTCATTTGGAATTTTGTACCTAGAACTTTTATTCCCTCTATTTGGTTAGTTGCTGTTGTCATGTGGAGATTGGCTTCCTTGATTTTTAGTGTACAATGTTTTATGATCTTATTTTGAGTGTCTATTTCTGTTTTGGTTTTAGTGTTGATGTCATGTGCCCTGATTTTGTTGTTTTCTGTTGTGTGTTCTCTATTGGAAGGACTTCCTTAAGCACTTCTTAAAGGGTTGGTCTGGTTTTAATAAAATCCCTTAATTTCTGTTTGTCTGAGAATGCCTTGATTTTGTCCTCATATTTGATGGATAATTTGCCTGGACATAGGATTCTTGGTTGGAAGTTCTTTTCTGTCAGTGTTTTTTATATCCAGTCCCATTGCCTTCTTGCCTGCATGGTTTCTGCTGATTAATTGGAGCTCAGCCTGTTTGATTATTATAAGTAATATTTCTTTTGTCCAGGCAGCTTGCACAATTCTTTCCTTGTCTTTGGTCTTGGAGAGTTTGATTATGATATACCTTGGTGTTTTTCTCTTGATATCTATCCTGTATGGGGTTCTATGAGGTTTTTGGACAAATATTTTTTCTTTCTTCATGATATAGGGGAAGTTTTCTGTTAGTAGAACACAATTTCCACAATTTTCTCAGTGGTTTTTTTTTTTTTTTTCCTCTTCTTGTTACGGAATTCCAATGAGGTATATGTTGTTTCTTTTCATGTTGTCCCACATAACTCTTAGGTTCTCTTCATTTACCTTAAATCTTTGTTCTGATTTTTTTCATACAGCCTGGTTTGCAGGGATTTATATTCTAGTTGGGAAATGCATTCTTCAGCCAGTTCTATCTTATTCTTTTGTGCTTCCACTGTATTTTGCAATTCTGTGATTTTGGTATTCATCTTCTGGATTTCTAACTGCTGTTTTTGTATGAGTTCTGATTGTGTATTAATCTTGTTATTTTGTTCTTGAATGGTTTTCCTGAGTTCTTCCAGGGTACTACCTGTGTTCTCCTTGCTTCTGTTTGGGGTTCCCTTAAGCTCTTGTAGAGCTCTATAAACATTCTCTCTAAATCCCTCTTCAGATAATTCTATTGCCTCCTCTTCCTCCATGTTTAATAAGACTTTTGTTGGGATTTTACTTCTAATGTCTTATTGCATTTTTTTTGTTTGATTTGAGGTTGCCTGTTGTTTCCTAGACATTTTGGAGTTGTCTTTAACCATTAGTTATGTATTGATTTGTTTAGTCTTGGTTTTATGATTTAATATTTTGAAAAGGTGGAGCTGGTGTATTTAATTTTTCGGCTATTAATTCAGGTGTGCTGGGTTGCTCTGCAGTTTTCTTTGTAATGATGGAATTTCTGTGTGGAATGTGGATGCAGGTCTCTGTCATAAAGGGAGTTTAGGATTCAAGCCAGCAGGTGTTATGGTGGCTGAATATGGTTTTTCTATTGGATGAGGCAGGGTAGAGGCAGAGGAGAAGGAAAGAGAGAACAAAGAAAAGCTCCAAGATGCCAGAAGTGGTTTCTGGGGCTGTGAGTGAACTGCTAATGATGATGTTATACTGTTACTCATAGGCCTGCAGCTCAAGCTCAGCAAAGACTCTAATTGTTGGGGAGCCACCACTTTCTGCCAGGTTCAGACAGCCAAAAAATCCCACTTTCCAGGCCCCTGCATGCCAAAAAGCTGAACTAGGATAACTGTCCTGATCCGCAACAGGAGTTTGTCCCAGGGTTAACCCACTTGCGGCTTTATTCTCCCCACTGCTTCCATGCTTCCATGGTGGTACCGGAGCCAGAGGAATTTCAGTTCCTTCCCAGTGGTCCCAAGTTTACTGATTAAGGCAGGTGCTGAAGGTAGAGCCATGGAGTGGCCGCAGGTTCTCTGGTGTGGTGCATTCTCTCCACTGCCCCAGGGAGGTCTCCTATGCCTTTTCTCACCTGCTGGTCAGTGCTCTGTAGGGCAGGTTCACCTGTTTGTTTGTTTTTTTCCCCTCCAGATAATTGCACCGCCCCTTTCTCCTTTCTAATCCTACTCCCCTGAGTTTGGCGTACTCTGACTTAATGAGCTGTTCAGAGCATCAGAATCCCCATTTCAAACTGCTACACCTAATTTTCAGGCACTAAAATGCTAGAGGGAACTTGCATGTGCACTACAGGAGAGACGCCATTTTTCCTCCAGAAAAAAACTCTCATTATTCCTAAAGGATGTTTTCAATAAAAAAAGAAAAGTAATCTTCAACTAAAACATTATAATCAATTAGAAAACACAGCAAGGTTTCTAGATACACTACCAATTTTTAAAGTTGCATTCTCGTATGTCTACAATAAACATGACATTTAATTTTTTAAAAAGATACTCTTTATAATGGCAAAAAAAGATAAGATTATTAAGAAAAAATGTATCTAAGTGTTCAGATTTTTATGGAGAAAATTATACAATTATACAAGCTATTAAAGAAGTTCTAATTCAATGAAATGATAAGTATATATATATATATTGATATCAGACCTCAGTGCAATTCTAATAATATCCTAACTATTTTTTTTGGAACTTGATAAAACTGAGTCTAACATTTTTGTGCATAAGAACAAGGTTAAGCATAACCAATAAAGTTTCGAAGAAAAAAATTTTTAGAAAATTTTGAGGAACTTGCCCTATCAAACATCAATTTATATCATCAAGCAGCAATGTAGCCAGGCTAGGAAAGCATAAGCACAAACAAGAACACAGAGGAGGAAATTGGAAGAGAAAGCCCAGAAATAGCCCACATGTATGTAAATTCATACAGAATTTTTACAATTCAATATGTCAGAGATAAATATACTAGTAGAAAAATAATCAAAAATTTTCTCACTGAAGAGGAATCAAGAATAGCTTCAATAAATGCAAAGTTACTCAACTGTAAGAGTGATCAGGAATGCAAATTAAAATCATAATGAGACACTAGAGACTGACTGTCAAAACAACCAAGAGTTGTTGAGGATGGAATAATAGGGGATCACAAAATGCTCATGGCAATATTAATTGGCACAATTATTTTGGAGAATAATTTGGCCCTATCTGTCCCATAAAGTTGTGTTTCTTATGTCTTACATCCCATTCACAAGTAGATACCTATCCCTGAGGTTCCAGGGCTTGTGTGCATCACGAGATGCACACAAGAGAGTTCAAAGCAACTCACTCCTGTGGCTTCCAGCCAAACAATAGACAATCATATGTGGTGCACTTTTACATCAGGTAGATACACTCCTTGGAGTGATCAATCCTGGGAGAACATAAGGGCAGTGTTTGTACAGGCAGATAGCTGATGGGAAGAGGGGGGTGGGGAGGGGGAGTGAGAAAGGCATAGGAGGGAAGGACACAGGGAAGAGGTAACTATGGGGAGGAAGTAGGAGAAGAGCTGTTATGTTGTGGGGAATTACAGTCAATGTTATGAAACAAAATATGTATGAACTACTGTATGGGAAATGAATTTGCTCTGTAAACTTTCACCCAAATCAAAATAAAAATTTAAATAATAATAATAAAAGAGTGTTCAAAGCAGCACAGTCTGTCTTAACATGAAATGGGAAAAATGAGGAAACATGAATTGTGATATGTTCTCTCAAAACAATTCAATGAGGTAGTGAAAATGAATGAAACTAGAACTACATGTATGAATGGGTATGAAACTCACAAGGATATTTTTAAGGGAAAAAGCAAGATACACAAAAACACACAGATTGATGCTTTCATTTTGTTTAAAATATGCAAAACAATACTATAGATTGCTTAGGGAGTTTTATAGAAAATTTTTAAGAACTATGTAACCCAAAACCCACTGCCATCAAGTTGATTCCAACTCATAACCGCCTTATAGTAAAGGATAGAACTGTCCCATAGGGTTTCCAAGACTGTAGATATTTATGGAAGCAGATTGCCTCATGTTTCTCCCATGGAGTGGCTGGTGGGTTTGAACCATTAAGCTTTTGGTGAGCAGTCAAATGCTTTAGCCACTGTGCCATTAGAACTCTTTGAACAGCTACATAAGAGTGATAGACCCACATTCAGACTAAGGTCCTCATCTGGGATCGAGGAGGCAGGTGAGGGGGACATGTGAGAAAGATTTAGTTAAATCTTTACCTAAAGATTTAGAGTCTGGTAGTTTATTTTTGTATGGTTTTAACACTGAATGATATTTTTTAATTAAAAAGAAAACTAACAACTCAAAGGTCATTGCCAATAGTCAGTGGGTAGGGAAGTGTGATCTTCATTTGCAAATGGCAGAGTTCTGTTGAGAGCTAGAGGTATTTATACTCCTTTCTCTCTCCTTGCCCTTCTCTCTTTCTACATGAACTCTCTCACTCTTTCTGTACATAAAATAGTTGCCATTGAGTCAACTCTAACTCATGTTGATCTCATGTGTGTCAGAGTAAAACTGTGTTCCATGGATTTTTTTTTTTAATTTGTGGAAATTTTTATCAACAACTACTATAAATTTAGATTAATTTCAACTACCTTGGAAAACTTATTTCTACCTCATTTCTTTAGAAGTGACAAGTGTAATATTATAACCATAATACTACTTTAGAATAAAAATCACAAACTTGTTTGGTAATTATTGTACATAATTACTAATCTTGATGGCAGAGTTTACAGTGTCATTTTCTCCACTCTTTAGGCAAGACTAAACCATATTGTTGTTGTTGTTATTATGTGCCATTGAGTTGGACCCGACTCATAGCGACCCCTTGGTTTCCGAGGCAGTATCACTACAGAAGTAGATTGCCCCATCTTCCTTCCGAGAAGTAGCTGGTGGGTTTGAACTATCAGCCTTCTGGTTAGCAGTCAAGAACTTGGTAAAAGCGATCAAATTCAGCTATTTCTAAATTCTCCTTCCCCACTCATTTTTATTTCTCTCATTGTCAGGAAACAGTTTAGATTTACTTAGAAGTCTCATTATAAAGTACAAGCATGCTTATTATCCATTAAATCTTTAATGAATTTAGATAGCAATTGATTGTCATTCTACAATGATTTTTATTGGAAGAAAACAGATGTGATATTGGAGGACATTTTCTTTGTTGGTTACCAGGGGTGGGAGGGGAGGGGAGGGAA
>NW_006921702.1:4476637-4483680 GCF_000298275.1 Orycteropus afer afer | reverse complement strand
TCAATGACATGAGACAAAGTATATGTGAACTGCTGTATGAAAAGTGAATTTACTCTGTAAATCTTCACCCAAATCCAAATAAAATTAAAAAAAAAAAGAAAACTGATGTGAGCTCTCCATAGGGTTTTGAATAGCTTATTTTCATCAGTAAATTGCCAGGCCTTTTTAGGTGGACATGAACCTCCAACCTTTTGGCTAGCAACCCAGAGTGATAATCATTGCCCCACCCAGGGACACAGAGTTTCTAAGGCTGCAACTTTTTGAAACCAGGCCTGTCTTCTGAGGTGCCTCAAGGAAGGTTCAAACCATCAATCTTTCAACTAGCAGTTGATCAGACATACACTGTAAATATATATGCACATGTTGTTGTTGTTATGTGCCGTTGAGTCAGACCTGACTCATAGCAACCCCTCCTTGGGTTTCTGAGGTGGTATCATTACAGAAGTAGATTGTCCAAGCTTCCCTCCAAGGAGTGGCTGGTGGGTTTGAACCACCAGCCTTCTGGTTAGCAGTCAGGTGCCTTTAGGCACTATGCTACCAGAGCTCCTCATATATGTATATACACACAATTATTATTTTTTTTAATTGTGATTTGGGTGAAAATTTACAGAGCAAATTCACTTTCCTTACAGCAGTTCACATACACTTTGTCTCATGATGTTGACTCCAATTTACCACAATGCAACAGCTCCCTTCCCACTTCCTCCCAATAGTTACCTCTTCCTTGTGTCGATCCCTCCATGCACTCCTACTCCCTGAGCTGTCTCCTTGTGCATAAACAGCCCTTTTTCTCCGATGATTGTTCTCTCCATGGAGTGTATCTACCTCAGGTAAATGTTCAACTCATACGCCTGTATTTTGTTTGGCTGGAAGCCACAGGTGTGGGTTCAGTTCCAGACCTGAAGGGCAGCTAGGGGCCATAGTCTCAGTGGTTCCACCAGGCTCTATCAGACAAGCAAACTTGGTTCCCACACCCCTTTTTCTTTCCAGGTGTCTTTGAGGTTTGTTCCACATTGTTCTCCTTCTCTATCCAGGATCTCCTACATAGATCCACCTCTAGTGGTTAATAGTGGTATCTGGGCACCATCTAGTCTTTCTGGTTTCATAGTTGTATAGGCTGCAGATTGCATGGTGTACCAGTCACTAGGACTAATTCTTTCCATGAATCTTTGGTTTTCCTCATTCTTCTTTACTCTGGATGAAGAGAGACCCATTGTTGCATCTAGATGGCTGCTTGCAAGCTTTTAAAGTCCCAGTTGCTAATCACCAAAGTAGGAGGTAGAACTATGTTTTGAGTAGTATGTTATGCCAATTGAGCTGATGCCCTCTGTAACTATGAACCCGAGCCCACAGGTTCAATTACTCAATCCCTCTGCATAGTTGGCTGTGACCAAAAGGTGACTACAACCTTGTCCCTTGTCAGCTCTACTATACATCTGAGAATTCTTACAGACATGCAAATAAATACACTTATAGGATCATTGTCTCCCAACCCTATACATGGTCTTGGGTCCACTCCCTGCTTCATAGACATACCTAATAGTTCAGCCTGTCCACCCATCTATCCACCCATATACCCATGTTTGCTTTCACTGACGATGCAGGACTGTATATGCAAAAGAGTTCATCTTTGTTGTCTGTACCTCCTGTGGACCTCTGTCTTCCTCTTCCTCAATGCCACCATGTTGATCACTCACATTTGGTACATTGTCCTTCTCTTCACCCAAATCAATACTTATCTCTACCTATCTAATAGTGCTCCTTCCACTCCCTTTCCACCCCTGGCAACCAACAAAGAAAATTTCCTTCCATGGATAAACCTTTCCTTGACTTTTACAATAACGGACTAATACAATATTTGTTCTTCTGTACACACACAAATTTTTAAGACTAAGAAGCAAAGTTCTCTGGTACGGAGAGATCCAGAGGAAATTTTCCCAGTGGCTCTTTTGGTAAATGTTCTCCTGAGATGCAATAAAATTCCTATATATACACACATACCATTAGGTGCAATAGATTTTTCTTCCATAGGTCAAAGAAGGAATACACACTAGAAAATTTATTACTGATTACTGACATAGTCATTGTCTTAACCCTTTAAAGAAAAAAACCTCAATTATGTGTCATAAATAAATCTAGTCTTCATCTCTCCTCATTGGTAGACCCCATCCTGGTATCTTTATTTCATGCTCACTGGGTTTTGTCTTTCATATTATATTTGTTTTCAAACCTAAACTCCTGTCAGAGTGACATCTCTTCTCTAGGTTGTCCCTAGGATATTTATTTACCACAAAATTATTTTGAGATGGTGTCCACAAAGCCCAATGAAGCAGAAAGGCAATTATCATAAAGCTTGTTGCTGTTGTTATGTGCCATCGAGTCTGACCCTACTCATAGCGACCCCTCCTTAGGTTTCCGAGGTGGTAGCACTATGGAAGTAGATTGCCCATTCTTCCTTCTGACATAAAGCTTAGACCCATCCAATCCTAGTCTGAATGGGAGTTTTGGCCTGAGTTATTCAGACTATCAATTTGAATATCTGTGGGACAAATAGGTGTAAAATGATGGAGTTCTGAAGACAGGTCTGTGGCATTGGGCCTACAACACATGCCTTCTTGGCAGTTTCTGTTTTTTCACTTGCTAACCCATATATTTATTTACTCAGCACACACTTACTGTCATGACCAAGAACAGGCACCAGCTGAGCCAGGCCCTGAGAGGACAGAAAGGAATAATGCTATCTTTGCCTCTGGATTCTCTGAGCTAGCAGATCAGATCTGTACTAAAGGAAGACCAGAAGTCCCTAGGTGGTACAAACAGTTAAATGCATTCAGAGGTGCCTCAGGAGAAAGGTCTGAAGATCTATTCCAAATATGAGCCATTGAAAATCCTATGGAAAATGTTCTACTCCGCTGCACATAGGGTTGCCTTGAGCTGGCAATGATACCACAACTGGGGAGATGTGAGGCCAGGGTGTTGTGGGAACACAGAGAGGACATGACTGCAGGCATAACTGATTATGAGCCTTGATAGAAGGAAGCCCTTCATTTACCAAGTGAAAGCAAGGTAGCAGGACTCATAGGCAAAAGAGCAGCAGCATCCAATCTAAGATACTCTGTTGTTAAACTCTATTATTTGTTCTCTAAATCAGGGTGAAAAAGAGATCCACCTTAACAGGAGCCTTTAAGATGGACCCCCTTTACTTGAAGCACAGCCATCAGGATTCAGGTAAATCCATGTTTCTGCTTTTTATAGGCTATTGATGGTTCTCTTTTCCTCAGAGCTACACTCAAAGTATCTAGAAGGCAGGAGAGGAGCATTTGCCCAGTGGTGGTTGGGAAAGAGTAGAGGCAGTGCTCAGCTTTCCTTCCCCACGGGGTGGGTTCATCATGATGCCATGGGCTGGATTCATCATGATGCCATGGGCTCCCTGCATGGAGGTGCCCACTCCATAAGCACCTAGAACTTGGTATTCAGGGAAGGGAAACAGGAAATGGTGTGGACAGGACCAAGAGGTGCATAGGCAAGGCACTGCATACACATAAAGAAATGTCTTTACAATAATGACTGCCCTGATGTTTTCCTGAAAAAGAATTTGCATCAGCTTATACCAGTATCACAAAGAAAAGAAAGAAAGAAAGTTGGGCAGGAATGAAGAGTGAAGAGAAAATAAGATGGAACCACTGGTAACATTGGTATACAAAATACATGCTGCATTCATTCAGTTAGCCTGGCACTGGTGATAGGATAGGACTAACAGACAATTGTCAAGCCGCGATTTTGATGAGTTTGACAGCAGGGTGACCATAGCTACTCCAGAGGCCACAGCAGGGAACTGCACAGTTGGTAGAATGCCTTCAATTTGGCTTTGGGCTTCCCACTGACTCAATGAAGTATGCAAGTCCTGGTGACTTTACGGACTGGGAAGTGGAGTGCACCCTGGTAGGAGAGACCCAAAAGACATTTCTCCAATGCCTCCTCAAGGCATTGTTGCTCTTCTCTGATGCAATAAAATTTAACAAAGCTATTTTCTCTGGTCTGTTGCTCTGAACTCTGGACTCTGGGCCTTTCACCTGGGCCGTGGCCCAAGCCAGAGCTGAAGTTACTTAAGCCAGACTATAAGTAAAACCATTGTCACAGCAATCTGTTGGCTAAGGGGAGTTTATCATTCTTTATGTTAACAATGAATAATTGTACCAGGATGCTCCTAAATTGAACCAAATCCTTCAACCAGTCCTTCAGGTAGCAGATTCATTAAGATGCAAACTCCATCTTTTACTAATAAAATTATTTGGTTATTGATGCTACTGTGTCAAAACCTTCTACTTGAAACCTCTAATTGCACTGTCTAATAGAAATTTCTGCAATGAATGAAATATTCTATGTTTGTGACTATTGGGCACTTGAAATGTGGGTAGTGTGATTAATTTTATTTCATTTTCATTAAATTTAAATAGCCACAGTTGGCTAGTGGCTACCATATTAGATGGCTCAGCTATATAAACTAAAAATAAGGGTCATTCCTTCACTCATGTCACTCATAACAGTCATCTGGTTATTTAATCAATTTTTATTGAGCACCTACTACCTGTCAAGTACTTTTTTTAGGTGTTGTTATTTTTATTTCTATTGTTACCTGTGAGTTACTGTCAGATTACTGCTGATAACTCTGCCATCTGTGTTATATTTATTTAACAACATGAACCCTCAGGAGAGGCCACATGATATGTAACTTTGAGCTTCCCTCTCAGAATCACATGTGATATATGGAGGTTGAGCCTGATGGACTTGCATTTTTTTCTCCAATTTCTGATATTTTATGATTCAAATTGAAAAAATTTACCACTCATCTGTCAGTTTATTGTACTCTGGTGGCTTACATGTTGCTGTGATGCTGGAAGCTATGCCATTGATATTTCAAATACCAGCAGGGTCACCCAGGTTTTAGCAGAACTTCCAGATTAAAATAGACTAGGAAGAAAGGCCTGGTGATCTACTTCTAAAAATTAGCCAATGACAACTTATAGATCACAATGGAATATTATCTACTATATGCTGGAAGTCACTCCAAATACACAGTGGCTGAAACAATGGACTCAGTCATACCAATGATTGTGAATATGATGCAGGATCAAGTCATGTTTTGTCCTGTTGTACATGGGGTTACCATGAGTCAGAGCTGACTTGACCTCAACTAACAATGACAACAGCAACTGAGAAAATGCCTGGTCACTCCTGGAAGTCAGGGAACCAAGACAACCTTTTCCTTGTAAATACGACATAGACATACTTGCACAGTGGATTAAGAGCAATCTGTGAAGGTGAACAGAGGATTACATTTAGATGGACAGCTCATCACAGCTAAACACAGTGAAGGCCTGCTTATGGCCACACCACAGCCACCATTTCCCAGGAGGTGGGAGATGCTTTCAAGTCACAGTGTGCCTCATCTGGTCTGCAGTAAAGGGTCAGACTTATAACCCATGTAATGGCCTTCTATAGCAATCAGTAAACCAGAATTGTAGTGCATTTCCATAATTCTTACCTTTCTCCTTGCCCCAAATGACTCATCTATTGAATCCAGAATAATGAAAGTGATGTAAGAGATGATCACTGATTATCTTCTTTGTGCAGAATACTGGAATGAGATCTGAGAATGCAGAGATGAAACTTCTGCAAAGAATTGGATTCCTTTTCTACATTTTAATACTTTTTAAAATCACGAATTCAGTCTCATGCATGAAGTATGGATGATGAATTGTTGACATGATCTGAATGCTAACTTACTAGTGGGCACTAGAAGAAATCTCATATTTTAATTATTATGTAATGCACATGGCAAGACTAACGGGAATCCATTAATAATTTAGCATTTCCAATTGGTGTTTTGGGCATAATGTTCTCAGGGGACTTGTGAAGTGCCACAACATAGAGTGACATATGAGAAAATCGAGCCTCAGTTTTCTGAGAAGGCTACACATGGCTCAGGAAACAATATAAGAAATTTACTTTGAAGAAGAGAGGTATTAAGTATTTAATTTAATTGAGTTCAGTGGTAGAACTCTTGCCTTCCATGGAGGACATCCAGGTTAGGTTCCCAGCCAATGTACCTCATGCTCAGCTACCACCATTTTGTCACTGGAGGCTTGTGTGTTGCTATGGTGCTGAATAGGTTTCCACAGAACTTCCAGACTAAGATGGACTAGGAAAAAAGGACTGGCAATCTACTCTGAAAATCAGCCAATGAAAATCCTATGGATCAAAATGGTCTGATCTGTAACTGATCATGGCGGTGGTACAGGACTGGGAAGAATTTTGTTTTGTTGTGTGTTGAGTGGCCATGAGTTAAAGGTTGACCCTATGGCTGCTAACAACAACGACAAGCATTTAATTAACAAATGTGTCTAACTGTTTCTTTTTCTTTCTCCTATTTCCAGGGCTTATCACTGACTACAGGGTGAGTGGAATATCTGTTTTGTTAAACTCTAAGTCAACTGTAATCCAAAGTATTAGTGTAATGCTAAATGTAGAATTCCTGCTGCCTCCCATTACTCTTATGTTCAGGATTCCACAAAAGGACCCCTTCTAACTTGGTCCAACTAACAAAGTAGGTGGGAGTCCACCAGACAATGAACAGCTTTGCCAAGTCCACCAATCAGAGGTCTTGGGTTAGGAGGCTAGGAGGAAGCAATCTCTGGCATTTCTGCTCTCAAGATTTTGCTTTTAGAAAGGGGCTCTATCCTTTTGTCCTCAGTTACACATTGTTAATAGTACAAGGAGATTCCACACACTGTACATACCACATTGCAGTGGGCTTTTATTTCACTGAATCCAAAGTAGTATAAAACATTCTTCCATATTTCTCCATAACCTCAATAAATTACTTAAAAGCTATATAGAATTCCATGCTATGTAATAAAATTACTTATTTAACTATTTCCTTATTATTTAATTCTTTGTTTAATAATTTCCCCATTATTTCATTACTTATTTAACTACTTTGCTATCAAAGATTTTGAGTTTTATAAATTATTAACATTAAA
>NW_006921702.1:4473081-4476501 GCF_000298275.1 Orycteropus afer afer | reverse complement strand
AGACAAAAAAAAAAAAAAACACAACCCAAACTCACTGCCATTGAGTCAATCAGACTCATAGCAACCCCTCCTTGGGTTTCTGAGGTGGAATCTCCACGGAAATAGATTGCGAATCTTCCTAATGAGGAGTGGCTGGTGGGTTTGAACTGCCACCAAAGCTCTCACACAATAATACAGGTTCTACTAAAAACTTCATATTGACTAACAAGCTGTCTAGGAACTGAATTCCTTTTTCATAAATGTGGCACTATCTTTAAAAAGCCTACTATATTATCTGAGTATTTTTAGTTTATGTTTCATTGCCCAAAGATAAGAACTGTCTCATGATAGTGAGATCTTAGGGAACATGATCTCAGATAGCTTCTGTGATTCTCCAAAGATTGAAGGTAAATAGGGCCAACTGCACCCAAAATTTGGAAGTTGGCAGAGTTTGCTTTTGGCTTTCCTGGTCCTTTGTTTTTTCCTTTACTGAAGGGTTCTGTGCCAGTCAGAACCATGCTCCTCTCTGGTGCTCTTGAATTCTCCAACCCCACTCCTATATATTATCCACCCCTAGTCCCTGTTAGATGGGTAGGGAGTATGGTATCATTCTTGTCTTTCTTCTTCTGTCCTTGGTGATACACCTTTCTTTCTGGGGCACAACATGTCCAAGCTGCATCATTTTCCCCATTGTTAAACCAGAAAAATGATATCTGTCATTTACTTTAGGAGCTCTAGTCGTGAAACAGATAAAGGATTTGGCATTTAACCAAAAGTTCAGCAGTTTGAATGCACCAGCTGCTCTGTGGGAGTAAGATGTGTCAGTCTGCTTCTGTAAAGATTTACGGCTTTGGAAACCCTTTAGGGAAGTTCTGCCCTATAGGGTGGCTGTGAGTCAGAATATTTTATGATATTCCATGAGTTTGGGGCTTTCTTTTATTTCACTTTGGCAGCTAAAATTTACTGACTTAGTTACTTAGTGCTGCTGTAACACAAATGCCACAAATAGTTGGCTTTAAAGAACAGAAATTTATTTTCTCAAAGTTCTGGAGGCTAAAAATCCAAATCCAGGTCTCAGCCTTTTAAATTGCTTTCTTGTCAGTAGTCCCAGGTGTTCCTTGGTTCTTTGGTTTGTAGACAGTTCTCACATGGTGTCTGTTTTCCCTGGTTTGTGTGTACATGCCTCTGTGTCTATGCTGCTCTTTGTATAACTCAGAAGTGATTAGGATTAGGATCCATTCTACACTGATATGACCTAAACTGATTGATTACATTACAATAGATTACATTATGGAAGTTGATTACATTACAGTAGGTTAGATTACACCTACAGGGATAGAGATTAGTATTTTAATACATATTTTAGGAGAACACAGTTCAATCTGTGATACTTAAGTTTGTGTGTCAACTTGCCTCGCCTTGGTTGAGTGGATGGGCAGCTGGATGTAGTATTCCCCATGATGAGACTGGTAATCAGCTCCATAGTGGAATCTAGTATGTGGTCTGCTTCCCATATATAAGTAGTAGCTTTGGGGATAATCTCTAACTTATGGCACACTTGGACCCTGCATGTAGTGTGTCATTGTTCAGCAACCTGCCATGTTCTGCCAAGCTTGGGACTTACAATGGACTTGAATTACTGGCCTGCCATGTGGTTTGGTAATATTGGGACTGTGCCATTTTATTTGTCGATCTTAGGCTTGTTAGCCTCAGCAGCCAGTAGCTGCCTGAGTGAAGAGATGCCTCTGGGTTCAGTGGGCTGGGAGCAATATGCAGAGCTGAAGCCCAAGGTTGAGGGGCTTTCACCCAGCCCCTAGAACCTGGTACTTTGAACTTGGACTTCTAGCCTCCCAAACTGTAAGAGAACAAACTCCTGTTTGTTAAGGCCATCCCATTTGTGGTATATTGCTGTCAGCGTGGTACTAGGTAACCAGAACAAATCCAACTCATAAGCTTTTTGTCTCTAGTAGTTTAATAAAAGACATTATCTTCCGTTAAAAGAATTCCAAGCATCATCAAGCCTATCCTTTTTCCTCTGCTTTCAAAACATCTTTTGAATGGACCTACACATCTCCAATCTCATTATTCCTAGACTAAGACTTCTATCTCTCTCACTGGGACTGTTGAAGCAGACTTTTAACTGATGACTCTGATCACAGCCCCATTTTCCAACCAGAAACTATGCACTAGCTCCACACAGGTACTCAGAAATAGATAAGACATCACACCTACCTACTAGAACCCTGCCTAGTGAGGAAGACAGATATACACAAAATCATACACTCTGGGATGTTTCATTCTTCACATTGCTGTGAGCTTTCTTTCTGAAACAGATATAAAACATTTTCCTAATGGAAAATGTCCCCAACACTTTAGCTAGTTTTATGATATTCTGGCTTCTCCTTACACCACTTGTTATATTTTATGATATTCCAGGAATCACCTGGTGTTTTTAAGCAACAGGTTTGAACTGCCAGACTTCTGGTTAGCAGTCAAATACCTTAGGCACTAAAAGACAAGGTAGGCATGGTTACCACAATGGACAGGAGAGTCAAAGCAAATAGTATGACTTGAATGGACTTATGGCATGGACAACTTAGTCATGGTTTCCCTTGCAGTGAAATAGATGGAAAATCTATTACGTATTTACTTGCTGTGTACAAGTGGAAGAATTATAGGCCAAGTGAACAGGAGTCTATTTTGAATCACCAGAATAGAGAGTCATGGTCCCTCAATCAGTTCTCAGACTTGAACCACTTTATAGATCTAAAACTGCTTGAAGGAAGGGGAGGCTGGATCCCCTTGAGGAAGGATCCCACTGTTCCACCAAAAATTTGTACTGTTAATCTTTCTCCCAGTCTTCTCCAAAAGGGATCCACAACCTTTTACAAAAGAGACTGTTGATTGAAGAAAAGGAAATAATCAGACTTTTTGTTGTATACTTCCTCTGAACTGACACTAATTCCATGAAATCCAGAGTGTCACCAGGGCCCAGCAATCAGAATAGGGGTGTATGGAGGTCAGTTTATCAAAGAAGTCTTAGCACATGTCCATCTCGTGGTGGGTCCAGTGGGTTCCTGAATCCACTTTGTAGTGATTACTCCAGTTTCAGAATGCATAATTGGAATAGACATACTTGGCAACTGGCAGAATCCCCACACTAGATTCTTGACATATGGAATAAGGACTATTATGGTAGGAAAAACCAAGTGGAAGCCATTAGAGCTGTGTCTACTTATGAAAATAGTAAACCAAGAAAAATATCACATTCCTAGAGTGATTTCACAGATTAGTGCCACTATCAAGAACTTGAAGGATATAGCCCTGTCCCCAGAGATTGCAGGTTTGCTTGTTTTTTCCTCTTTTTTTCCCTTTTCTCTTTTTTTGGTTACTGTTCCTGTGTGATTACATGGGGTGTTTTTATCCATGGGCTTTTAGTTT
>NW_006921702.1:4466429-4470166 GCF_000298275.1 Orycteropus afer afer | reverse complement strand
AAAAAGAACTTGAAGGATATAGAGACGGTGATTGCCACTATATCTCCATTCACTTTGCCTATTTGGCCTGTGTGAAAAAGAGATGGATCATGGAAAATAACAGTGAAGATCATGGAGAATGGCAGTGGATTATTATAAATCCATCCAGGTGGTTTTCCAGATATGATTTCATTTCTTAAACCAATCAATACATCTCCTGATACCTGGTATATGACAACTGACCTGGCCAATGCCTTTTTCTTGATTCCAGTTGTGAAAGAACACCAGAAGCGATTTGCCTTCATTTGACCAGGCCTGCAATATACTTCCACTGTCCTACCTCAGAGATATATCCACTTTCCAGCCCCATGTTATAATTTAGTCTGCAGGACCTTGATTACCTTTCCCTCCCAAAAGACATCACACTGGTACATTACATTGATGACTTTATATGATTGGACCTAATAAGGAAGAAATATACATGATTCCAGACTTATTGGTAAGACATTTGCATGCTAGAGGGTGTGAGACTAATCTGACAGAAATTTAGGCACCCTCCATCTCAGTGAAATTTCTAGGGGGTGTAGTGGCATGGGGTAGGTCAAGATATTCCTTCTAAAGTGAAAGATAAGTTATTACATCTGGACTCCCCTACAACTAAAAAGGAAACACAATGCCTGGTGGTCTTTTTGGATTTTAGAGGCAACATATCCCACATTGGGAGCTCTGGTGGCATAGTACCTAAAGCATTTGACTAGTAACCAGAATGCTGGTAGTTCAAATCCACAAGCAACTCCTCGGCTGTAGACTGGGGAATCTACTTCCGTAGAGATACTACCTCAGAAACTCAAGGAGGGGTCATATGAACTGAATCGACTTGATGGTGGTGAGTTTGGGTTTTTTGTTTATATGCCACATTTGGGTATACTACTCTGGCCTACTTATCAAATGACTTGAAAGCCTCTGAGTGGAGCCCAGAACAAGAGAAGGCTCTGCACCAGATTCAGGCTCCCCTACAAGTCACTCTGCTTCTTGGGCCATATGGTCCACCTGATTCACTGAATCAGTGTTCACTGAAGTGGCAGTGGAAAATAGAGATACTCTTTGTAGTCTTTGGCAGGCCTCTGTTGGTGAATCACAGTGCAGGAATTTAGAATTTTGGAGCCAAGCTCTGCCATTCAATGCAAATAACTACTCTCCTTTTAAGATATAGCCTTTGGCTCTTTACTGGACCTTAGTAGAAACTGAATGCTCTACTATGGGCTACTAAATCACTATGAATTCTGTGCTGCTCATTATGAAATGAGTGTTGTCTGACCCATAGAGTCATAAAATCAGATGTACACAGTAGCACTCCATTATTAAATGAAAGTGATATATACCAGGTTGGGTTTGAGTAGGACCTGAAGGCAAAAGTAAGTTAAGTGAGAAAGTGATCCAAATGTCCATGATCCTCACTCTTGTCACATTACCTTCCTTCTCTAGTCTGCAATTATGGCCTTATGGAGAGTTCCTTATGATTAGTTACACCATCTAAAGAAGATGGTTTATAGATAGTTCTGCATGCTATTCAGGCACCACTCAAAAGTGGACAGTGGCAGAACTGTTGCCCCCTTCTGGGACCTCTCTGAAGGACAATGGTGAAGGAAAATTCCTCCAATGGGCAGAACTTTGAGCAGGCCACCTGGTTGTTCATTTTGCATGGAAGGAGAGATGGCCAAACATGTGATTGTATACAGATTTATGGGATATGGTCAGTGGTTTGGCTGGATGGTCAGGGACTTGGAAGGAACATGGTTGGAAAATTGGTGCCAAGTAGATATGAGGAAGAGACATGTGGGTAGACCTCTCTGAATGGGCCAAAGAAGTGAAGATATCTGCATATCATGTGAATGCTCACCAAAGGGTGACCTCAGTAGAGACAGATATTCACTTAAATGGACAGGATGACACATTCTACCAGTCAGTCTCCTTCCCCAGCCACTCCTGTCATTGCCCAATGGGCTCAAGAACAAAGAGGCCATAGTGACAAGGTTGGAAGTTATGCATGGGCTCAACAACATGGACTTCCACTCCACAAGGCTGACTTGTCTAGAGCCACTGCTGAGGACCCAATGTGGAAGCAGCAGAGACCAACACTGAGTCCTCCAATATATCAGCCTTCTTCAGAGTGATCAGCCAGTACTTGGTGGCAGGTTGATTACATTGGACCACTTCCATCATAGAAAAGGCAGTGGTTTGTTATTACTAGGATAGACACT
Source organism: Orycteropus afer afer (assembly GCF_000298275.1). Taxonomy (NCBI): domain Eukaryota; kingdom Metazoa; phylum Chordata; class Mammalia; order Tubulidentata; family Orycteropodidae; genus Orycteropus; species Orycteropus afer. Next base: position 4,467,926 of record NW_006921702.1, on the reverse strand, counting down.
TACTCTGGATATGAATTTACCTTCCCTGCACAAAATACTTCTGCCAAAACTACCATCCATGGACTTACAATATGCCTTACCCACCACAACAGTAACCCATATGCGTTGCCTTGAATCAAGGAACTCACTTCACAGCAAATGAAGGGCAGCAGAAGGCTCATTCTCATGGAATTCACTGGTCTTACCATGTTCCCTATCATCCTGAAGCAGCTGGTTTGATAGAATGATGGAATGGCCTTCTAGAGACAATTAAGGTGCCAGCTAGGAAGGAACACTTTGCAGTGTTGGAGCAGTGTTCTCCAAAAAGCTGTATATGCTCTAAACCAACACCCAATGCATGATGCTCTTTCATCGATAGCCAGGATTCATGAGTCCAAGAATCAAGGGATGGAAATGGGAATGGCATCACTCACAATTACCCCTAGTGGCTCACTCACAAAATTTTTGCCTCCTGTCCCTGTGACCCAATGCTCTGCAGGTCTAGAGGTCTTAGTTCTAAAGGGAAGAATGCTCCCACAAGAAAATACAGCACTGATTCATTGAACTGGAATTTAAGGATGTCACTCTTTCACTTTGGGATCCTCATGTCTCTGAATCAACAGGCAAAGAAAGAAGATACCATATTGGCTTGTGTGATTTATCCTTATTACCAAGGGGAAATCAGCAACCTAATTCTGATATGATTACTAATGGCCCAGACCCTTCAGGAATGAAATTTTGGGTCACCACACCAGGCAAAGAACCATGACCAGCTAAGGTATTTGCTAAGGTCAAAGGAACATGGAATGGGTGGTGAAAGAAGGTAGTTCTAAATAACAACTATGGCCACATGACCAGTTGCAGAAACATGGAGTGTAATTGTCTTTAGTATTTCTTCCTTGTTTGGTTATATGTGTATGCATGATACATATAACAAATATTTTTCTCTTCCCTCTCTTTTTCAAGTACTTATTATAAGATTTAAAATGCAAATGAGTCTAGTGCATTTTCAATTGTATACATGTTAGTTGTATCATGTTAGGCACAAGTATGACTTTATAAATGCCTTTATTTAGAGATTATGTGGCTTAAGGAGATGTGTACAGGTACCAAGTTGACAAGGGGTAAACTCTGATGGTTAAGGTTATGTGTCAGCTTGGCTAGGCCACGATTCTCAGGGGTTTGAATGATTTATGTAATCATTCTCTATTTTGTGATCTTGTGTGGGTAGCCAATCTTTGAGAGGGGAATTTCCTTGGGGTGTCCTCTGCATACAATATATATAGATGTTCTGGCAAAGCTCACCCTCTTTCAATCCTGCATCCAACTCATTATCAAGCTCTGATTCTTGGGAAATGAGCCAGCAGCCTGCCATCTGACATGTAGATTTTGGGATTTGTCAGCTCCCACAACCTCAAGAGCCAGTAGCTTTCTGCCTGACATGCTAGTTTTGAGATGGTCAGCCTCTGCATCCACATGAGTCAGGAGAAACCTCGAGCCAGATATCTATCCCATATA
>NW_006921702.1:4448060-4466324 GCF_000298275.1 Orycteropus afer afer | reverse complement strand
CGCTTCTCTAGAGAATCCAGCCTAAGACAAAGGTCTGATGGGTCATCCCATAGCTATAAATGGAAATAGAAGTAATCGGTATCTCTCTGGAAAACGATGCTGGAACATGATGAGTAGCAAGCTGCAGAGATTATGTGGCCTTCAGCTCCCTCCTTACCTATAGGCAGAGAAACCAGTGAAAAACATCCTTCTATAATACCACTGGATTATAAAGTCCAGGGTATAGGATCCCATCTTCTGTGGTGCTCAATTTGGTACCCCCAAGTCCAAGAGAGGGCCTGCCCCAGGAAATATTCAATAAACACCTTTTGAGTGACTACAAGGAACATTAATGCCTTCTAAGTCAACAGTCCCTCAAAAGAAAACTTTTGCTCTATTGTTTTTGTACTATGGTGAGTTTTGTCTTCCACATGACTTCCAATGAATTGACTGCTTTTATGAGGAATAGGTGAACAAATGAGTCTGAAAGGAAACCAAATTTTAATATATTTCTCACTGATAACACTGAGTTTTGTTTTTCTTTCAGCATTGGCAACTACCATTGGGCCGAAGATTTCGCTCCTTGAAAATGTGGTTTGTTTTTAGGATGTATGGAGTCAAAGGCCTGCAGGCCTACATTCGCAAGGTGTCGTTCTTTTTACCACTTATCTTGACAAAGTTATGGATGTCTTTAGGGACTTTAGAAGTGAATTAAGATTTCTTAATAATCAAATATACTAAAGAAAGCTGATAGTTTAACTTATTGTGATTACCATATTTATAAAATGGTCTGATGCGCTATTCTGGATCTTTCAAGGCACTTCCATGAAGACAACAGGTTATCAGGTCTGAGAAAGTAAAGTAAATATATCATGTAGATTTTACTCCAACTACACCTATACAACAGTAAGGTAGATTTGACAATAGCAAAAGTGAGAACATACTACTTTTCTTCTCAAGAAAAATATCAGACTAGAGGAACTTCAGAGTTGGGCAGGAGGCATGTGTAGGGTTTTAGATATCATCTCATCCAGTAATTCCCAAAGGGTGGTCTGAAGCCAGTAGCATTAGCATAGTGCCTAAAGCATTTGACTGCTAACCAGAAGGCTGGTGGTTCAAACCCACCAGTCACTCCTCAGAAGGAAGGTTGGGCAATCTACTTCCTTAGTGATACTGCCTCAGAACCCCAAGAACGGGTCACTATGAGTTGGATCTGACTCGACAGCAGTGTGTTTGGTTTTTTGGTTTTTAGGAACTTGGTAGAAATGCAAGTTATGCCCCACCCAAACCTACTGCATAAGGTCGTTTTGTGGTGAGGCTCAGCAATCTCTGCTTCAACAAGCCATCCAGGCAGCTGTGAGGCATACTAAAAGTTTGAGAACCACTGATCTAATGCAGCTCCTCTCCAAGGAGACTGAAACATGAACATATGCCAGGGTTTGCCTGAAGTGCAAACTTTTAGCCAACCACAGAAGGCATCTTTCCCAATCCCATGTCCTTTCTAAATTATTGCCTCTTCTTGATGAACTTAAGTCCACAAGATCCAATTCTACTTATAGTAATGTAGCAAGGCCTTGATTTTAAATTTTGGTATAGTTGCTTAACCTGCTGTATACCTCTGGACATGGTGCTAAATGCCTCTAGCTTCTCTACTGTGAAAGGGGAGGTGATGGTCTTCCAAATGCCAAAAGGTGTCATCTCTCTCTCTCTCTACCTTACATGGCTCCTCTAAGGAAACTTAAGGAAACTGTGAAGCACTATGGCAATCTATTTGGGATAAAGAACTAGGAAAGAAATATATGTGTTCATTTATGAGCAAAACACACTTCTTTGGCCATTTAATACATTATAATTAGAGTGGATTCAGCTTCTTTGGAGACAGAAGGCATAAAACAAGTGACCCATTTCTCCATAATGACTATATCTTTAAGCTCAGGGGCAATTAGGTATGATTATGTTGCCTCATACATGCTACAACATGGATGAACCTTGAAAACACCATGCAAGGTTCAATAAGTCAGACATAAAAGGATAAATATTGTATGTTCCCAATTATATGAAATATCTAGAATAGGCAAGAGTATAGAGAACAAAGGTGGGTGCCAGCATGGATAGGAGAGAGGGGGAAAGGGGAACTCATTGTTTAGGGGATGCTGAGCGTCTGTTACAGATGATAGAAAAATTGGTAAACAGATAGTGGTCATGGTTGAACACCAAAATGGGCCTGATTAAAGTTATTAAATTGTTTGCATAAAAAATATAAATATGACAAATGTTTTGTTCCATATATATTTACCATCCAACTCCAAACTCACTACCGTCAAGTCGGTCCTGACTCATAGCGACCCCTCCTTGGGTTTCTAAGGCCGTATCTCTACGAAAGTAGATTGCCCAATCTTCCTCCTAATGAGTGGCTGGTGGGTTTGAACTTCTAACTTCTGGTTAGCAGTCAAATGCCTTAGGCTCTATGCCACCAGAGCTCCATATTTACCATAATAAGAAAAATTAATAAAACACACCACACCCAGAGTGTAGCCCAATCCTGCCTTACCAGGAAAGTCAAACAAACAAAATCCCCAATCCTTTGCCATCATGTTGATTCTGACTCTTGTCCTTTGGCTGGTGAGTAGTTTTACGAGAAACCAGCTTCTTTGCTTGGCCTCATCTACAGGCTCCCAAGTCTTTGGCGCCCTCTAGTGAATTGACTATAACTCATTTATTTAGCAGGCTGTTTCATTTCCAACAACTTTATCTACCAGGGTGGTAGCATTCCAACTCAGATATTCAATGTGGGAGTACCATGCATGATGCCTATTTTAGGATGAGTAAAATGTGCTCCTAGGCCATAAAGAGCTTATTTTCCTCAGATCACATACACCTATTCCTTATTGACTATCTCATAATCCGACAAGAAAAATCTACTATCAGACTATTTTGCATATTAATGACGTACATCTGGCAGTAAGAGACACTGAGGTGCAGTGAGAGTAATGCTGGCTGTGATAGTTAAGATTATGTGTCAATTTGTCTAGGCCATTATTCTCAGTGGTTTGGCAGCTATGTAATTATGAAATTTGGGAGTTATGCAGTAATGATGTAAAGATGTCACGATGTAAATTGGTAGTTATATAATGACATAATTAGGCAGCTGTGTACTGATGTGGTCATTTTCCGTTTTGTGATCTGATGTGGTCATCTTCCATTTTTGTATAATACCAATTTTCACGTTGGTCATTGGAACCTAACCACAGATAAGGTAAGTGGGTATATTATTTTAATCAGCTTATAGCTTCTATAAACATCTAGAAGTTAAATGAGAGTACTATATTCAATGAGAGGAATATTGTATGATGGTTCTTTAGTCTGATGGTGACTGATATGAATGCCATGTTTCAGTAGTAAATACTGTGGCATAACAATCATATGTTTCCTTACCATCAGGTAGTTGTGTTAGAATCCCAAGTCAGCCAAGACCTAGCCATGATCTCTCTGAGCTTCAGTTTGTTTGTTTGTTTTTCATCTACCAAATGGGTATAATCATGGTATCATCTATTTTGTGGGAATATTATGAGGAATACATGCCAGTGAGGCACTCAGCATACTGCTCACACAAAGTAAGTACTCATAGAGGTGAAGTATGATCTGATTTCTATCATGTCTAATTCTAGAGTGTGTATTCTAAAATCATAAACTATTGTTTTGATGGGATATAAATTGTCCCATTCACTGAAGAAAATTATGATTGCAGTTTTTCTGGAAACACTAGAAGATTTCTCATGATATCTGAGTCTCTCCTCAACCTCTGAGGGGAAGCTGGTGAGTGGGTAACATAAAATTTGAAGGAAGTTGCTAAGAGCACACAAATGAATTAGAGATGTGCAGTATGTTCTAGGTGGTTATGTTCTGAATGAATGGAAATAAGAAACTCAAACAGATTCCCTTTTCTTCTTTCAAGCATGTCCAGCTTTCTCACGAGTTTGAGGCTTTGGTCCGCCAGGATCCCTGCTTTGAGATCTGTGCCGAAGTCACTCTAGGGCTGGTCTGTTTTCGGCTAAAGGTACGTTTACATCTATTTTCTTACACTTCATCTCTGAATGTGACATAAGGGGACAAATCCTTTCCTTACCTCCATACTCAAAAGTTACTTTAGCTCCCAAGGTTACTGCATAAAGCCTCATTTCTCAGCCTGACCCAGAGGTCCAATTCATTCCACTCCATCCTCCACACACACCTCCTCTACAGAGCCCTGAGACTTCTGACTTGTGTAATCCTTTTGTCCTAGTATTCTCCCCATTTTTCCCATCCCCAATTCCATCCTATATGTCTTTGCCACTTCAATTTCACTGTAGCCTATGGCTCTGTATGACCTGGATAATCAGAGTGTTCACATGGACCAACAGCATCAGCATTGTCTAGTCACTGGTTAGAAATGAAAATCTCAGGACCATAGCATCTGCATTTTAACAAGACCCCATATTATGTGTACACTCACAGAAGCTCAGAGTCAAGATGCTACCAGTGGGAATATGGCACAGCTGCTCAACTTTCCCCTTCTCTTCCCTTACCTGGTTCCCAAGAGTTTTGTGATAACTGCATGAAAAAGTCTGGAAGCAGAGAGGATAGAGTTGAATTCTGACCAAAGTTGTTGTTGTTGTTGTTAGGTGCCATTGAGTTGTCTCTGACTCATAGCGACCCTATGCACAGTAGAACGAAACACTGTCCAGTCCCATGGCAGCTCCATGATCCCTGCTATATTTGAGCCCATCGCAGCATCCACTGTGTCAATCCATCTTGTTGAAGGTCTTCCCCTCCTTCATCAACCCTCTACCTTATCAAGCATGACATACTTCTCCAGGGAATGGTTCCTTCTGACAACATGATCAAAGTAGGTGAGATGAAGTCTGGCCATTCTTGCTTCCAAGGAGCATTCTGGCTGCACTTCCTCCAGGACAGATATGATAGTTCTTTTAGCAGTCCATGGTACTTTCAGCATTTTTCTCCAGCACCACATCTCAAAAGCATCAATTCTTCTTTGGTCTTCTTTATTCATTATCCAGCTCTCACATACATATGAGGTGAATGAAAATATCATGGCTTAGTTCTCAAGGAGATATCCTTGCTCCTCAGCATTTGAAAGAGGTCCTTTGCAGCCAACTTGCCCAGTGCTGTATGTCGTCTGATGTCATGACTGCTGCCTCTGTTGACGTCGATTGTAGAACCAAGCAATGTAAAGTCTTTGACAGCTTCAATCTTTTCTCCATTTGTGATGCTGCTTACAGGTCCAGTTGTGAGAATTTTTGTTTTCTTTATACTGAGATGTAATCCATACCTCAGATTGCAGTCATCAATCTTCGTCAGTAAGTGCTTCAAGTCATCCTCACTTTCAGCAAGCAAAGTGTGTCATCAGCATATCACAGATTGTTAATGAGCCTTCCTCCAATCCTGATGCCACATTCTTCTTCATATAGTCCAACTTCTCAGATTATTTGTTCAGCAAACAGATTGAATAAGTATGGTGAAAGGATACAACCCTGACACACTCCCTTCTTGATTTTAAACCATGCAGTGTTCCCTTTTCCTGTTTGAATGACAGTCTCCTGGTCTATGTACAGGTTCTTCATGAGTACAATTAAGTGTTCTGGAATTCCCATTCTTCTCAATCTTGCCCATAATTTGTTATGATCCACACAATCAAATGCTTTTGCATAATCAATAAAACATAAGTAAACATCTTTCTGGTATTCTTTGCTTTGAGACAAGATCCATCTTGCCACAGATGTAGTCAATCTGATTCCTGTATACTCCATCTGGTGAAGTCCACATGTATAGCCAGCATTTGCGTTGTTGAAAAAAGGTATTTGCAATGAATAAGTCGTTGGTTCTTGTAAAATTCTATCATGCGATCTCCAGCATTATTTCTGTCATCAAGGACAAATTTTCCAACTACCAATGATTCTTTGTTTTCAACTTTTGCATTCCAGTCACCAGTGATGATTAACACATCTTGATTGCACGTTCTGACCAGAGGGAGATAGCAAAACCAGGGCTGGTGGGAGATGGCAACACTGTGCAGACAGAACATGAAGTGGTGGTGTTAAGGGGTGAGAGCTGAGAGAACGTGGGGAGAAGCAGAGAGGACAGCTGCACTCCAATTGTGCAGGAGGAAATCTTCAAACTTTGGTGTCTCAAGGTGTATGGTTATGTGGGATGACCATATGTGACAATTGAAGTAAACGTTGGTGTGGGCATTGTGCTTAGAATCATTTGTCTTCAAGCAGTTATTTGTGTTTTTGTCTTACTGCCAATGTTTTTGCAGGACTTTTTTAAAAAGAAATTTTAGCAGTTTTATTAACTTACCATACAATTTACCAACTTGAAGTATACAAGTCAGTGGTTTTTAATATATTCACAGAGTTGAGCAACCATCACCACAGTCTAATTTTAGACCATCTTCATTCCTTCAAAAGAAACCCATCTCCATTAATAGTTACTCCCCATTCCAACCCCTCTGCCTACCCTAAATCAAAACAAACTCATTGTCATCAAGTCCATTCTGACTCATAGTGACTCTGTAAGACTCAGTAGAACTTCTCCATAGGGTTTCCAAAGCTGTAATCTTTATGGAAGCAGACTGCCACATCTTTCTCCAGCAGAGTGGCTGCTGGGTTTGAACTGGAGACTTTTCAGTTATTGGCCAAGTGCTAAACTACCATGCCAACAGGGCTCCTCTGCCAGCTCTAAAACCACTGCTGTTGAGTGGACTCAACTCATAGTGACTCTATGGGAAAGAGTAGAACTGCCTCATGGGGTTTGCAAGGCTGCAAAACTTTATGGAAGCAGACTGCCACATCTTTCTCCTACTGAGGAGTAACTGGTAGGTTCGAACCACTGACCTTTCAATTAGCAGCTGAACACTTAAACACTGCACTACCGGTCCTCTTTTCCAGGCCTGTCCTAGGCAACCACTAGTCTTTCTGGTTCTTTAAATTTGTCTATTCCAGACATTTCATGTAAGTGAAATCATACAGTATTTGGTCTTTTGTAATTGGCTTCTGGTGGCGTAGTGCCTTAGGCATTTGAATGCTAACCAGAAGGTTGGGAGTTCAAAGCCACCAGCACTCCACAGAAGGAAGACTGGGCAATCTACTTCCGTAAAAATTTACCACCTCAGAAACCCAAAGGAGGTCGCTATGAGTCTGAATCGACTCGATGGCAGTGAGTTTGGTTTCTGGTTTTTCTTTCACTTAGCAGAATGCTTTCAACATTAAGAGTTTTACTTCATTCTCATAATTTACAGATTACACCAAATCCACACGTATATGGTGTTCTATCCATTCTTTGCTTGTGCAATACAGTGAACTCTCACATTCAGGACACCCAACACCTCTTCCAGCTCACAAGTGTCTTTTATCGAAAGTTTGCTTGTTACTTCCACTGCGTTAACTCAATTTCTTTTTTTTTTTTTTTTTTTTTGCTATATATTATTCAAGTATTATGGTTCGTTTTTCTGCCCCCAGATCTATCAACTTTTCATTATCTCTTTGTCCTATTCTTCTCCTGGCTGAATTTCTCAAGTGTTTTACGTGATTACCAACAGCTTCAATGTATAATTATGTTGTTAGAGAAATGGAAGAAAGGGTTGGAAAAGTGCCACAAGTTGGTTACTGTGGAAAGCAGTACCCAGGTAGAACAGACAGCTTCGCAGTTTCAGTTCAACAAATTTCATCTCTGGTCTAGTCAGTGGGAGGAGATAAGTCCTCTTCTACTGCAGCCCAGTGGGCTTCTCTCTTCTAGAGGGGAGTGTGTGTCAGCTACCTGTAACCTCTTGCCTTATAGTTAGTGGAAGTTCTTCCCAGATTCAATCAACAGCTTGACTACCAAGTTTCATTTTGTATGCTATTGGGACTTTCTTCTGTGTGTTTTAGTGAGAACTTAGTGATTCTTCGTGGTGCCATTAGGAATCCCAGTTTTAATATTTAAGCTCATCGATTTGTGATACCATATCCAGGAATCTTCATTTTTTAAAAAAAGAAAAAATTGGACCATGGAAAGGTCATCTTTTGACAGCCCATTAAGACACAAAGAAGTTCTCTTGTGGGAAGAAGATGCAGTCTTTTAGGGTCATGTTAGGAGTCCCAAGTGGTGCAAACTATTCAGCACTCCTAAAAGTTTGGAGGTTCTGAACAAGCCAGAGAAGCCCTGGAAGAAAGGCCTGGCAATCTACTTCCAAAACAACCAAACCAGTTCTTGTGGAGTTGTGCTTCAGAATGGAACTGCTCCATAGGTTTTTTTTTGGCTTTATGGAAGTAGATTGCCAGGCCTTTCCTTCATGTCACTTCTGGGTGGGTTCAAACCACAAACTTTAGGTTAGCAGTCAAGAACAAACTGTTTATGTAACCCAGAAAGCTTCCAAAACTTCACAACATTATGGAAAACCTTTTGGAGCACATGGGGTCACCATGAGTCAGAATCAACTCTATGGGGACTAGTTTTTTTTTTTTTTTTTTTTTTAATTGGGGGAGGTGGTTACTATTATTGAGCTGATGTTTTTCAATATTTGTAAATGAAAGGCAAATGGTAAGTTTGGCTTCTTTCGCAGATGCTTTGTAGTATTGTGAAACACTGGCTTTACTACTCCATGAGCTGAATATTTGAATTCCGGGAGACCTGAGCACAGCTTCTTCTCTTTCAATTGTTTCAGGGGTCCAACAAACTGAATGAAGCTCTTCTTGAGAAAATCAACAATGCCAGAAAAATCCACTTGGTCCCATGTCACCTCAGAGACAAGTTTGTGCTGCGTTTTGCAATCTGCTCTCGCACCGTGGAGTCTGCCCACATCCAGCATGCCTGGAAGCACATCAGAGAGCTGGCAACCCAGCTGCTACAGGCCAGAAAAGAGTAAGGAACAGTAGCTGCAGGTGAGCTTCCTTTCCTTGGCTAGTTTCTGCCTGTTTTCTAGTCTAGAGGTAAGAACTTTGGACCCTGAACCAAGTTCCTGGATCCTATCCCAGCTTCCACAGGTAAAGCTGCTAGGACTGAACTTCTTCCACTGGAAAATGAAGAAGTAAAATGATATGATGGAGAAATAGAAGGAATGATGAGTTGTAGTAATTTTTTAACAACCAAGACAGATTTTTACTTTTTACTCTCTTATATGAAACTATCATATTGGAGTCCCTGGGTGGTGCAAACAGTTAGCCTGCTTAGTAATTAACACAAAGGTTGAAAGTTCCAGCGTAACTGGAGGATGGGGTGGGGGGCACTTGAGAAGAAAGGCCTTGTAAACTACTTCCAAAAATTCAGCCGTTGAAAACCCGTGGAGCACAGTTCTACTCTGATGCACATGGGGTTGCCATGAGTTAGAATCAACTTGACAGCAATTCGCTTTTATCGATTACATGTCTCTTTAATTTTCCCTCAGACTTTTCAAACAACACTTATTGAGGTAACTTCTATCATAACAACCTTATACGTTAAAATGGCAAACTTAAGATAAGTGAAAATTAATGAAAATAATAAAAGGAGAATTTAGTGGGACTGATGATATACTTTCTGGAAATTAAATAACAAGCCAGATAACTTATAGTTTAGAAAAAAGAAATGTTTATATTACTAGGCTTTTTGTAATTGTGAGGGATTTACCCTGTATCTACTAAAGAAAAGCTGAAGGCAAGATGGTGTTACTTTTAAGGCAAATATCTTAAATAAATATGGTTTAGCAAATGGGGGCTATTTAAAATTATATGTGGGGGAGAAAAATCAACTTTAAAAGTCTTTGCATTAGATTATCTTAAGAGCATCATTTTATGAAAGTTTGTTTGGCTTTTATGTTTCTTTTTACTTCTTTTAGTTTCATTTGGGGGGTAGGAGTGGGGTGAATGTGTCTCTGTGATCATCTCCCTTAAGTTTGCTTTTCTTTAACTCTGTTCCTCTTCATTTTCCCGTTGCCCTTTATCACAATATATATGGATGCAGAATGTAAATAAAATAATTTATTTTACTGAGTATACAGGGCTTTATCTTCTTTGTTCTTAGTTTTAATTATGAATGCCTACAATGCAATGGGAGCTCTGGTGGCGTAGTGCCTAAAGGCATTTGACTGCTAACCAGAAGGCTGGCGGTTCAAACCCACCAGCCACTCCTTGGAAGGAAGACTGGGCAATCTACTTCCATAGAGATATTGCCTTGGAAACCCAAGGAGGGGTCACTGAGTGGGATCAACTCATCAGCAGTGAGAGTTTTTTGACAATACAATAGTGCTCTAAAACTCAAATGTTACAAGTTGAGTTTCATTTATGTGTGAAACCTATCTATGGCTCCTGAATGGTGAGGCTAGAAAGCCACCTTCTCAATCAAAACATGTCATGTGACATCAGATCCTTTTCCTGGTATGTCAAGAACTTTTCTCAAGTTTGCTTATAAACTTAGAGGGACTGCCCTGCCCAGAGCAACTGCAAAGTTACATCAAGAGCCTGCTGGGGAACATGCTCATGTTTTTAAAATTGTTCTATTGCTCTGAACATAAAAATATGTTGGGTGACAAAAGAACTGCAGGAAGTTATATATATATAAAATGAGGGCCATCAACGTGATTAACATTCCTGAAACCTATATATGACCATATATAATAATCTTGTGTCATATCATGATCACATTCCCATATGCTCACAATAACATATAGAGTGACTGTAACCAACCAACCAACTCACTGCTGTCGAGTTGGATCCAACTCATAGTGACCCCTCCTTGGGTTTCCGAGGCGATATCACTGCAGAAGTAGATTGCCCAACTGACTGTAGCTCTGAAAAATTATCAGAAACAATGGCATGTTGTTGATTCTCATAGAAGTCACAACTGTTGTGGAGTCATTATACTTGGAATAAATTGTCAGGTAAGAATATTCTTCTTTTTTTTTTTTTTTTAAAGGATATTGTCTTATTTCCTAATGCCACTATAATAGAAATATCACAAGCAATGATTTTAAAGAACAGGAATTTTATTTTCTCATAATTCCAGAGATTAGAAATACAAGTTGAGGTCCCTAGCCCACTGTTGACTCTGAAGGAAGATCCCTGTCTCCCAGCATTCCTGGGTTCTTTGTCAAGTTTCTCTTCCACCCCCACTCGTTTGTGTTTATTCGTCTCTTGTGTCTATGTTGTTCCTTATGTAGCACATAAGTGATTCAGTGTAGGACATATCCTACACTGATATGGCCTCATTAAATCCAGAGGTATAAGGGATAGGAGTCCAACACCTTATTGAAGGGCATCTCCATAACACAGATACAACAGTTAATTATAATGCATGTATGTTATGCTAGGCAGGTTGATTAAAGCAATGAAAAATCTTAATACTTTGGTATAAATAACTTGTGGTTATTTAAGATTATTGTATCATATCCATACAGTCATAATTTTGAGATATTTTACAAAGGGTAGAAAATTAGGCAGAGATTCTGGTTGATATTGATAAAATTCATCATTAGAGAAGTCGTAACTTCAGCTTAAAAAAATTTCCTTCAGTAAGTTTTTGTTTCATTATTGCCTCCATTTTAGTGAAGAAATGTTATATACAGAAATCTTCTTTATATTTAAATAACAGCATACAAAACTGTTAACTCTAATTATTTTGAATGTAGCCATATGCTCATGTCATTCATTTGCCCCTATAGAGACCAAAAGTTGAAAAGAAATATTCCTGAAAACTTGAGTGAAAAGAAGATAAATACCATCCTGGCTACCTGGAACAGAGCCTATATGTAGCCTCACCATTCTCTCTCCAAAGTTATGTGGAAGCTCGTGATTACATCTGTTCAGTCTCTCATCAACAAAGAAATATCATTTGCTGTGTTAAAAATTAATCTCAGTAACTTGTATTTGCTATTTGGTGGTAATTTTTGTTGATTAAAAAATCATAGGTTTTCTTGCTCTTACAGTCATCAGCAGTGACAGGTAAATGTTTATTGAGATATTTTCCTGTGTAATCTATGATAATATGATTTAAGATTATACTCTGTGTTTTAATGTTATCTTTTGTCATGTGGCTAAATGCTTAATAAACAATTTGATGTGCAACAGTGATTGTGTCTGGTAATAATCTTATTCTACATTGTTCAAAACTGATTATTTCAATATAGATTTATCCTTTTCAAAATAGCCAAAGATATGGTATCCCCAGTTTTTTTTTTTTTTTTTTTTAATTGTGATTTGGGTGAAAACTTCCAGAGCAAATTCACTTTCCATACAGCAGTTCACATACACTTTGGATATCCTTAAATTTTTTTATATGGTATTCCTTTAGTAAGCAAATATTTATTGAATGCTTACTATATGGCAGGGATTGTTTTAGATGCATTGACAACAAAGATATTTTATTTGAAGATGATTCCAAGTTCTAAGGGAATGAATCCAGAATGAAGAACAAATCCAGAACCAAGATACATCCTGGGTCCAAGTATAAGACCAAATTCTACTGTTGTAATGAAAAGACTTCCTGGTTTCCTCATCTGATGAATTCATTTGTCCTATGGTATTATAATGAACAAGCAAATTAAGAGTGTTCCTGTACATATAAATATAAGTAAGTGCATAGTATTTACTGAAATAATTTTCCTATCTTTATTTGAACCATTTTTATTCCTAGAAACATCTTTATTTGAATCACAAGATTAGCTCCAGTTCCCTGGGGACTATATAACTATCAAAATCACTTTCAGAAAGGGTCATTGGGTTATTACTAGATCTATTTGAATTTCAAAGACCACTGATGTCTGTGTTAGTGTAACTGAATTATATTTTCTGCTTTTCAGAAACCTGAAAATATATCAGATACCATGTAGTTCCTCATCTGTCTTTGGTTGTCATTGTTTCTCAACCCATCCATGAACCAGACCTGGCTTCTGCCATGGTATTAGGATATTGGATAAGCATTAGGTTCTATTGGAACCATAACCATTAGGATCAATGGAAGGTTGAGCACTCAGATCATTGAGGTGAGGTTGGGATGCTTAAATTTCACAATGGGATTTTTTGCAGATTAGTATGTTCTTGAGTTAGAGTTCTACAAAAGCTCTAATAGGAGCCACCAAAGTAACTATTGGCCCTTGGCTGATTTGGAGCAGCTCTACCCAGCTCCATCTATAAATGTACTTTGGGAAGGTGATTGAGACCTAAATTCAATGCAGGAGATTGGATGGTAGGTGACAATATGATGCTGCTTGGTGACTTGCATAGATAGGAGGCAGGAGTTAGCTCAGTGACTGCAGTTTCTCTCATTCAACAGGTTGTATAGTTTGATGAAAATTCTGAGACATCAATTCCCTTAAACAGATGTAAGCCCAGCAGAAAGAAAAGTTTATCTCATGTCCAGCTCAATTTCAGGTGGTAGTTCATCCCATCTCTTGACTCTCCAAGCATCTCCATAACTCATGGCTCAGACCCCAAACTACCCAGCCCTAGAAACAGGTTTATTTAACAAACATACTCATACTACTTGCTGTATTCTAATTACTGCAATAAATACTTTAAAATTAACATATTTAATAATTATTTTTAAATTATTTGAGAATTATTATCCCCATTTTACCAATTAAGAAACTGAGATATAGGTAGGTTAAGTGACTTGCTCAAGGTCACACAGCTAATTGTGGCAGAGCTGAGACAAGAACTCAGGAAGTCTGGCTCTAGAATATTCTCTTACCTACTAAGCTATGCCACCAAATATACTGCTTACTCCTCAGGGTTAACCATTTCTCAGAATAATTGGCAATGAGGACATTCATCCCTTCTAGGAAAAGCCCCATCTTCACCTACTAGGGTAGAGTCTTTACTCCATAAAAAATAAAAATAAAAAAATAAGAATGATTTAAAAAGTCTAGGTTATTCAGCCTAATGTGCAATCAACGTATTATTGCTGTTGTTAGGTTCCATGCAGTTGGTTCCGATTCATAGTGAACCTATGAATGAAACATTGCCTGGTCCAGTGCCATCCTTACAATCATTGCTGGGTTTAAGCCCATTGTTGCAGCCACTGTGTTAATCCATCTTGTTGAGGCTCTTACTCTTTTTCACTGCCTTTCTACCAGACATGACATCTTTCTCTATGGATTTTCACTCCCAATAACATGTCCATAGTACATGAGATGAAGTCTCACCATTCTTACTTCTAAGAAGGATTATGGCTGTACTTCTTCCAAGACAAATTTGTTCATTCTTCTGGCACTCTATGGTATATTCAATATTCTTTGCCAATAACATAATTCAAGTGCATCAATTCCTCTTTGTTCTTTCTTATTCATTGTCCAGCTTTTGCATGCATATGTGGTAATTCAAAATACCATAGTTGGATCAGGCAGACCTGAGTCTTCAAACTGGCACTCTCATGTAGCAGATTTGCCCTTATTGATTTCTTTAGTGCCTAAGGCACTCTTGAATTTGGAGACCATCTAAATAATAGATTTGATGCATTGAACACCAGTGACGGAAAACCACAGGAATTGTTGGATGACATCAAGAATATTATCCATAAAGAAAGCAAGAGGTCATTAAAAAGATACGAAAGAAAGAAAAGAAAAGAAAGAAAGAAGGAAAAGACCAAAATGGATGTCAGAAAAAACTCTGAAACTCACCCTTGAGCAGAGAGTGGCTAAAGCAAATGGAAGAAATGACAAGATAAAAGAGCTGAACAGAAGATTTCAAAGAGCAGCTTGAGAACATAAAGCCAGTTACTATAATGAGATGTACAAAGACCTGGAGTTAGAAAACCAAAAGGGAAGAACATGCTCAGCATTTCTCAAGCTAAAAGAACTGAGGAAAAACTTTAAGCCTCGAGTTGCAATATTGAAAGATTCTATGGGAAAAATATTGGATGATACAGAAAATATCAAACGAAGATAGAAGGAATACAGAGAGTCACTGTAACAAAAAGAATTTGTCAATGTTCATCCATTTCAGGAGGTGGCATATGATCAAGAACCAATGGTACTGAAGGAGGAAGTCGAAGCAGCACTGAAGGAATTGGTGAAGAACAAGGCTCCAGAAACTGACGGAATACCCATTGAGATGTTTCAGCAAACAGATGCCTCACTGGAGGCATTCACTCAGTTTTGTCAAGAGATTTGGAAGACAGCTACTTGGCCAGCTGACTGGAAGAGATCCATATTTATGCCCTTACAAAAAAAGGTGATCCCACAAAATGTGGAAATTATCAAACAATGTCATTAATATCACACACAAGTAAAATCTTACTGAAGACAATTCAAAAATGGTTGCAGCAGTATATTGACAGAGAACTTCCAGAGGTGCAAGCTGGATCCAGAAGAGGACGTGGAACAAGGGATGTCTTTGCTGATGTCAGATGGATCTTGTCTCAAAGCAAAGAATACCAGAAAGATGTTTACTTATGTTTTATTGATTATGCAAAAGCATTTGATTGTGTGGATCATAACAAATTATGGGCAAGATTGAGAAGAATGGGAATTCCAGAACACTTAATTGTACTCATGAGGAACCTGTACATAGACCAGGAGACTGTCATTCAAACAGGAAAAGGGAACACTACATGGTTTAAAATCAAGAAGGGAGTGTAGTGTGTCAGGGTTGTATCCTTTCACCATACTTATTCAATCTGTATCCTGAGCAAATAATCCAAGAAGCTGGACTATATGAAGAATAATGTGGCATTAGGATTGGAGGAACACTCATTAACAATCTGCGATATGCAGATGACACAACTTTGCTAGCTGAAAGTGAAGATGACTTGAAGCACTTACTGCTGAAGATTAAAGACTACAATTTGTAGAATGGATTACACCTCTATATAAAGAAAACAAAAATCCTCACAACTGGTCCAATAAACAGCTTCATGATGGATGGAGAAAAGACTGAAGTTTTCAAGGACTTCATATTACTTGATTCTACAGTCAACACCAATGGAAGCAGCAGTCAAGACATCAGGCGATATATTGCATTGGTCAAATCTGCTGTGAAAGACCTCTTTCAAGTAATGAAGAGCAAAGATGTCTCCTTGAAGACTAAGGTGTGCCTAATCCAAGCCATGGTATTTTCAATGGCCTCTTATGCATGTGAGAGCTGGACAGTGAATAAGGAAGACCAAAGAAGAGCTGATACTTTTGAATTGTGGTGTTGGAGAAGAATGCTAAGAGTGCCATGGACTGCTAAAAGAACTAACAAATCTGTCCTGGAAAAAGTGCAGCTGGAAAGCTCTCTGGAAGCAAGAATGTCCAGACTTCATCTTACCTACTTCAGTCATATTGTCAGAAGGAACCATTCCCTGGAGAAGGATATCATGCTTGGTATCTTTTATTTATTTATTTATTTTTATTGTGATTTGGTTGAAAGTTTACAGAGAAAATTGATTTGCCATACAGCAGTTCATACACATTTTATCTCATGACATTGAGTGCAATTCCCCACAATGTATGAGTTCCCTTCCCAAATCCTCCCCATAATTACCTTTTCCCTGTGTTCTTCCCATGCACTCTCATGCACTTCCACCCCTGAGCTGTCTCCCTGTGCAAATACTGCCTTTCTGTCTCCTATGATTGATCACTCCAAATAGTGTATCTACCTGAGGTAAATTTTCAGCCCATATGTCTGTCTTTTATTTGTCTGGAAGCCACAGGAATGAGTTCAATTCCAGACCTGAAGGGGAGCTAGGGGCCACAGTCTCAGCAGTCTCACCAGGCTTTATCAGACCAACAAACCTGGTCTTTTCTTATGATTTTAAGTTTTGTTCCACATTGTTCTCCCACCCTATCCAGGATCTTCTACACTGATCCCCATCCAAATGATTGACAGTGGTAGCCAGGCACCACCTAGTTCTTCTGGTCTCATGGTCATATAGGCTGAGAGTCACATGGTCCATCAGTCTCTTGGACTAATTGTTTCCATGTGTCTTGGGTTTTCCTCATTCTCCTTTGCTCTGGATGAGGAGAGACCCATCGTTGCACCTAGATGGCCACTTGGAAGCTTTTAAGACCCCAGTTACTACTCACCAAAGCAGGATGTAGAACAATGTTTTTGTGTAGTGTGTTACACTAATAGAGCTTGATGTATCTTATGACTATGGTCCCGAGCCCAGAGGCCCAAATACTCACTCTCTCCAGGTAGCTGGCTGTGGCCAAGAACTCACCATAACCTTGTCCCTTATCAGCTCTACTATACACCTGGACATTCAGCACATACAAATATGGTTGCAGAAACATCATCTTCCAACTCTATACATGGTCATGGACACCCCCTTCCTAGACATATCTGATGATTCAGCCTGTCCATCCATCTACCCATAGTACTTGCCAGCACTGACAATGCAGTATTGCCATCTTTACATTATTAGCAAGATATCCTCATCCCTTGGTGGGACACAAGCACTTCACATTCACATAGTCCCAAACAGTCATCCAATTATGAGATTTTTTTTTATAATAAGAATGTGGAATTGGAATTAATAATTGAAACATGGAATGCACAAAGTATGAATCTAGGAAAACTGGAAGTTGTAAAAATGAAATGGAATGGATAAAGATCGATATCCTAAACATTAGTGAGCTGGAATGAACTGGTATTGGCCATTTTGAATCAATCATATGATCTACTATGCATGGAATGATAAACTGAAGAGAAATGATGTTGCATTCATTGTCAAAAAGAACATCTCAAGATCTCTCCAGCAGTACAATGCTATCAGTGATAGGATAATATCCATACACCATTTAATACTGCCATTATTCAAATTTACACAGCAACTGCTAAAGCCAAAGGTAAAGAAATTGAAGATTTTTACCAACTTCTGCAGTCTAAAATTGACCAAACATACAATCAATATGTGTTGATTATTACTGGTAATTGGAATGCCAAAGTTGGAAACAAAGAAGAATCACCACCAGTAGCTGGAAAATATGGTCTTGGTGATAGAAATGATATCAGAGATCACATGATAGAATTTTGCAAGACCAATGACTTATTCATTGCAAATACCTTTTTCCAACATTAATAGTGGCTATATACACAGACCTCACCAGATGGAGTACATGGAAATCAGATTGACATCTGTGGAAAAGGGCAATGGTGTAAAAACAAGACCAGGAGTTGAATGTGGTACAGACCATCAATTGCTTGCATGCAAGTTCAAGTTGAAGCTAAAGAAAATCAAAATAAGGGAGTTCCAGCAAGATGGCTGACTAGGCAGAAGGACAGCACAGACCCTCTTCAACAAAGAAAAGGGAAACCAATTAACACAGACACAGAAGATAATCTTGGACCCCTG
>NW_006921702.1:4443408-4444925 GCF_000298275.1 Orycteropus afer afer | reverse complement strand
GTATGTCTATGAAATGGGGAGTGTATCCAAGAACATATATAGGGTTGGCAGACAATGGTCCTATAAGTTTATGTGAACGATCAGAATTCCCAGGTGTGTAGTAGAGCTGACAAGGAGCAAGGTTGTGGTCACTGTTTGGTCAATCTTTTCTCCATTTATCATGATGTTGCTTAATTGGTCCAGTTGTGAGGATTTTCATCTTATTTATGTTGAGGTGTAATCCATACTGAAGACTATAGTCTTTGATTTTCATCTTCACTTTCAGCAAGGAATGTTATATCATCTGCATATTGCAGGTTGTTAATGAGTCTTTCTCCAATCTTGATACTGTGTTCTTTTTTGTATAGTCCAGTTTCTCAGATTATTTTCTTAGCATATAGAATGACTAGGTATAGGTATGGTGAAAGGATACAACCTTTCTCACACTCCTCCTGATTTAAACCAAGCTGTATCCTCTTGTTCTGTTCAAACAACAGCCTCTTAATCTATGTACAGTTTCCTCAAGCACAATTAAGTGTTCTGGAATTTCCATTCTTCGCAATGTTATCCATAATCTGTTATGATCCACTGAGTCAAATGTCTTTGCATAGTCAAAAAAACACCAGTAAACATCTTTCTGGTATTTTTTTCATTCAGCTAAGATCCATCTGTCATCAGCGAAGATATCCCTCATTCCACGTCCTCTTCTGAATCCAGCTTGCATTTCTGGAATTTCTCTGTCAATACACTGCTGCGACCATTTTTGAATTATCTTCAGTAAGATTTTACTTGCATGTGATATTAATTATATTGTTCAATAATTTACACATTCTGTTGGATAACCTTTCTTTGGAATGGACACAAATATCAATATCTTCCAGTCAGTTGGCCAGGTAGTTGTCTTCCAAATTTTGGGGCATAAATGAGTAAGCAACCCCAGTGTGGCATCTGTTTGTTGAAACATCTCAAAGGATATTCTGTTAATTCCTGGAGCCTTGTTTTTGCCAATTCCTTCTGTAAGGTTTAAACTTCTTCATTCAATATCATTAGTTCTTGATCATCTGCTATCTCCTGAAATATTTGGACATTGACCAATTCTTTTTGATACAGTGGCTCTGTATTCCTTCCATCTCCTTTTGGTGCTTCTTGTGTCATTCAATATTTTTCCCATAGAATCCTGCAATATTGTAACTCAAGGCTTGACTTTTGTTTCAGTTCTTTTGGCTTGAGAAATGCCAAGTGTGTTTTCCCCTTATGTTTTTCTATCACCAGGTCTTGGCACATTTCATTATAATCCTTTACTTTGTCTTCTCGAGCTGCACTTTGAAATCTTCTGTTCAGCTTCTTCATTATTTTTTCCATTTGCTTTAGCTATTCTACATTCCAGGGCAAGTTTCAGATCCTCTTCTGACATCCATTTTGGTCTGTTCTTCCTTTCCTGTCTTTTTATAGACTGCTTGCTTTCTCCAGGTAGGAGCTCTGGTGGTGTAGTGCCTAAGGCATTTGATTGCTAACCAGAATACTGGCAGTTCAAACCC
>NW_006921702.1:4441939-4442511 GCF_000298275.1 Orycteropus afer afer | reverse complement strand
CTATGGTCCCAAGCCTGCAGGTTCAACTACTCGGTCCCTCTGGGTAGCTGGCTGTGACCAAGCAGTGACCACAACCTTGCCTCTTGTCAGCTCTACTATACACTCAAAAACACTTATCAACAAGAACAAGGAGTCAGTCATCTCATAGGAGTCACAAAGACAGATCACAACTAGGAGAACCATATTAAGTAACTCACTGTATTACAGTTGTAAGGATTTTTGTTCTCTTTATGTTGAGGTTTAATGCATAATGAAGTCTGTAGTCCTTGATTTTCATCAGTAAATACTTCAAGTCCTCTTTCTTTTCAGAAAGCAAGGTCACGCCATCTGCATATCACAGATTGCTAATGAATCTTTCTCCAATCCTAATGGTTCATACAATCCAGCTTCTCAGATCATTTGCTCAGCACAGAGATTAAGGAAGTGTGATGAAAGGATACAACCTTGAAAGAGTCTTCTCTTCTTTTGTTGTCTTTTTAGTGACCTCTTGCCTTCTTCATGGATGATGCTCTTGATGTCGTCCCACAATTCTTCTGGTTTTTGGTCACTGGTATTCAATGTATCAAATCTAT
>NW_006921702.1:4434569-4441579 GCF_000298275.1 Orycteropus afer afer | reverse complement strand
GTTCCAGCATTATTTCTGTCACCAAGGCCAAATTTTCCAACTACCAGTGATTCTTCTTTGCTTCCAACTTTTGCATTCCAGTCACCAGTGATAATTAGCACATCCTGATTGCATGTTTGGTCAATTTCAGACTGCAAAAGTTGATAAAAATCTTCAATTTCCTCGTCTTTGGCTTTGGTGGTTGGTGCATAAATTTGAATAATAGTCGTATTAATGGGTCTTCCTTGTAGGTGTATGGATATTACCCTATCACTGACAGCATTGTACTTCAGGACAGATCATATAACATCCTTTGTGATGATGAATGTCACATCATTCCTCTTTAAAATGTCATTCCCAGTATAGTAGATCATATGGTTGTCTGATTCAAAATGGCCAAAACCAATCCATTTCAGCTCACTAATGCCTAGGATATCAATCTTTTGTTCCATTTCATTTTTTACAAATTCCACTTTTCCTAGGTTCATACTTCGTACATTCCCTGTTCTGATTATTAGTGGATGTTTGCAGCTGTTTCTCCTCAATTTAAGTGGTGCCACGTCAGCAAATGGAGGTCTCAAAAGCTTACCTTATCCATATGAGTAAGGCTGGTTTTACTCTGATGATGCAGCTCTTTCCCAGTCCTGTTCTGAGAGACTTCTAACCTAAATGACTCATCCTCTTCCTCTGTATTGGACAATGTTTCTGGACTGTTCATAAAGTTGCGCAGTAATGTATCAGACAGGTTTTCTCTGCTATTCATAAGGTTTTCTCTGGTCAATTCTTTGAGACGTGGTTGGCCTCTTCCTTCTTAGTCTGTCTCAGTCTACAAACCGGGCTGATACTTGTGCACCATGTGCACCCTGCTGGGTTTGAAACACCAGTGGCACAGCCTCAAGACTCACAGCAACATGTCACCACAGTAGGACAAATTGACAGACAAGTTTGTCTCCCTTAGCTGTTGGAAATCTCTCCAACCACCCCCTACCTGGATCCCTGCAGCTGACTCCTTGCTCTGTCCCAGTTCCCTGGGCTTGTTCCTCTCCTTTCTCCCACTTTCCCACTTTGCCACTTGTGGGGCATGGCCTGAGTTCCCTCTCCTTACCTGGATCCTTGTGGCTGACTCCTTTCTTTGTCCGAGTCCCCCTCTCCTTTTCTGTCCTTTCCCCACTTTCCCACCTTGGCGCTTGTGGGGTGTGGCCTGGGTTCGCTCTCCTCACCTGGATCCCTGTGGCTGACACACAGCATCCTTGATTTTGAATCATGTAGTATCCTCTTGATCTCCTCGAACTACTGTCTCTTTGTCTTTGTACAGATTCCTCATGGGTACAACTAAGTATTCTGGAATTCCCATTCTTTGCAGTGTTATCTATAATTTGTTATGAGCCATACAGTCAATGCCTTTGGATAGTCAATAAAACATAGGCAAACAACTTTCTGGTATTCTTTGCGTTCAGCCAAGATCCATTTGACATCAGTAATGATATTCTTTGTTCCAAGTCCACTGCTGAATCTGGCTTGAATTTCTGGTAGTTCTCTGTCTAAGTACTGCTGCAACATTTTTTTACTTATTTTCAGCAAAATTTTACTTGCATGTGGTATTATTGGTATTGTTCGATAATTTCTGCACTCTGTTGGCTCACTTTTTTTTTTGAGATAGGCACAAATATTGATCCCTTCCAGTTGATTGGCCAGGTAACTGTTTCCAAATTTCTTGGCATAGACAAGGTGCATATTTCAGCAGAGTTTCTAGAATAAGACAGATTAGGAAGAGGGCCTTGGTGGCCCATTTTTTGAAGAAAAACAAAAGCCACTGGAAACCTTATGACTAGCAGTAGAGCATTGTCTGATATTTTGTCAGAAGATAAGTTGCTCAGGTTGGAAGGCACTTGAAATATGACTAAGGAAATTCTGCCTCTTCAAAGTAGAATTGACCTTAATGACACGGATGGAGTAAAGCTTTCAGGATCTTCATTTGCTCATGTGGCACCACTCAAAGTGAGAAGAAACAGCTACGAACATCCATTAATAATTGGAATGTGGAATGTATAAAGTATGAATCTAGGATAATTGGAAGTTGTCAAAAATTAGATTAAACACATAAAGATCAATACACTAAACATTAGTGAACTGAAGCGGACTGGTATGGGCCATTTTCAGTTGGACAATCATATGGTTTACTATGCCAGGAATGAAAAATTGAAGAGGAACAGAGTTATACTCATGGTCAAAAAGAACATTTCATGATGTAACCAGAAGGCTGGCGGTTCAAACCCACCAGCCACTCCTCGGAAGGAAGATGGGGCAATCTACTTCTGTAGTGATACTGCCTCAGAAACCCAAGGAGGGGTCGCTATGAGTCGGGTCTGACTCGATGGCACATAACAACAACAACAATCCTGAAGTACACTGCTGTCAGTTGTAAGATAGTATCCATACCCATATAAGGAAGACCAATTAACACAATTATTATTCAAATTTACACACTGTGTTCCAGTGAATTACTTAATATAGTTCTGCTCACTGTGATCTCTATGACTACCACCACATGACTGGTTGGAACCATGTAAATGTGAGGTGCCTGTAGTCCACCAAGGGGATTGGATAACTTGATAATAATGTAAATAAGGTACATGACACCTTTGCTGGGGTGGCATCATGGAAATAAGATGTATGGAACCCTAATGTGGAGGTTGGTCAGCCATCTCACTAAGACTTAAAAAGAGCTAAGGCAGAAAGAGGTGATCTGACAGTCATCAAGAGAGAAAAGCTGAGAGTGAAGCATGTCTTTGGACTTGAGATCCCTGTAATGAGATGGCAGAGAGACAGCAGCAGCAGAGGCAGCAGAACCAAGAGCCTGGCATGAGACAGAGCAACTGGCTTGCCGGCCCATGGAGCGAGAAAGCTGAGTGAGTGACTTCAGTCAGAAGGCTTTCTGGTGGAGTAGGGTGCCTCTTTGGGTGCCTACTAGCAAAACTAAAAGATCTATGTAACACTGGGCTGAGCAGGGCAAAGGCTGAGGGCCAAAGAGAAGCATGCCTTCAGCACAGCTGAGAAGAAGCTCTCCTGATCAAATAACTGTATCCTGACTTGTTTCTGATCTTTACTTAAACATGTAATTACTTGTAACCTCCTTCTTCCAAGTCTGTCTCAGTATGGAAGCTCTGTTGAAACCTATCCACCATGGGTGAACTTGCTGGTATTTGAAATACCAGTGAAATAGTTTCCATCCTCACAGCAGCATACAAGCCACCACAGAATGACAAGCTGACAGACAAATGGTGGCTGTTACTTTAATAAACCCCTTAATCATGAGTATTTTGTGTGAGTTCTGTGTTGCCATTGCAACAAATTATCGAACCCAGCAGAGAAGTAGAGAAAGCCATGGGAGGGATGATTAGTGTCAGAATTGGTAAAATGTTTGGAGGGTGGTGGCATATCTGACCTATGCCTCACAGGAACCAACACTGGGCTGTTGCTGTTGTTCTGGATCCTCCTTCTCCCCTGTGAAGTTAGAGGAGGTTGGAGGAAGATGCCACCATGCCCTTTTTGCACACACCAATGACTAAAGCCATAGATGAAGAAACTGAAAATTTTTACCAACTTCTGCAGACTGAAATTGATCAAATATACAATCAAGATGCACTGATAATTACTGGTGATAGAAATGTAAAAGCTGGAAACAAAGAAGGACTGGTAGTGTATTAGTGGAAAAAAGACCCCAGATTCAAACATGTTCTATAGAGACCCTTCTATTAAGCCATAAACAGGACAATGACAAAACAAAATCACCCAGGATGAGGAAAACCATCAGCGTGTATGCAGTACAGAAAGCTGAATGGAATTCTCTGAGTCACTGCCATGGAGCTAATTATATATGATAGAAAATAAAGGAAATCATTACAAAATCATGATTGGTGACTAATTCACCACTGTCACAGATGGTACTACAGAAAAGACCATGATTGGGATACATACAAAACTGAAGATTAAAAAGTATTACAAGATTGGTTTTGGCACTTGACCACTTGACTGTGTGGTGATCAGGGTTTGACTCACGACCATGTGGCCCTGAGTCATAGCCACAAGATGGCTACAAGACAATACTGGACCCCAACCTTTAATTTAAATTAGACAACATGCAGCTATTTTCAATAAATCATTAAGAACACACCCAGGCAAGTTCCCTAATTCGTTGTGTGAGCATAATCTATTTTTAACCACACTCTTCCTGAGGGAAAACTGCCCCTTCCTACGTTTGTCCAGGACTTGTCTGTGTGTAACCACTTTTCTGGTTTAATGGTCAGAAAGAACTCAAATGATGTCTGAACTTATGTCAAGATTCAAAATGGAGTTGGGGTCTTGTTACAGATCACAGCCTTCCACAAATCAAGTGCTTTAGAATTTAAGTTCTTATACAATAGTTGGAAAATATGGTAATAGAAAGGCTGCTGGAGATCACATTACAGAATTTTGTAAGACCAATGACTTATTGCAAATACTTTTTTCAACAACATCAAACAAAAACCAAACTCACTGTCCTCAAGTCGGATTTGACTCATCAAGTCGGAAGCGACCCTTCCTTGGTTTTCCAAGGTGGTATCATGGCAATAGTAGATTGCCCATCTTCTTTCTGAGGAGTGGCTGGTGGGATGAACCACTAGTCTTCTGGTTAGTAGTCAAATGCCTTAGGCACTATGTCACCAGAGCTCATAGGCAGTGACTATACATGTGGACCTCACTAGATGGAATACACAGAAATCACATGGAATATATCTGTGGAAAGAGATGATGCAGAAACTCACTGTCATCTGTCAGAACAAGACCAGGGGCCACCGGTGGAAGAGCTCATCAATTGCTCATACGCAAGTACAAGTTGCTCCGAAGAAAATTAAATCATGAGTGAAAATATGACCTTGAGTCTATCACACCTGAATTTACAGACCATATCAAGAATATATTTGATGCATGGAATACCAATGATTGAAAACCAGATAAGTTGTGGGATGGCATCAAGGATATCATACCTGAAGAAAGCAAAAGGTCATTAAAAAGACAGGAAAGGAAGAAAAGACCAAAATGGATGTCAGAAGAGATGCTGAAACTTTCTTTTAAATGTAGAGCTATAGCAAATTTCATGAAGTGAAGGAAGAAATGATTAAGTAAAAGGGCTGAGCAGAAAATTTCAAAGAGTGGCTTGAGAAGACAAAACAAAAAAAAAAAAAAAAAAAAAAAACTCACTGCCATTGAGTTGATTCCACCTACGAGCAACTCCCACCTTGGGTTTCCGAGGCTGTAAATCTTTATGGAAGTAGATGGCCCAGTCTTCCTTCTGCAAAGAGGCTCTTAAGTTTGCACTGCCAACCTTCTGGTTGGCAGTCAAATGCCTTATGCACTACACCAAGACAAAGTAAAGTATTATAATGAAATATGCAAAGATTTGGAGTTAGGAAACCAAAAAGGTAGAACACTCTCAGCATTTCTCAAGGTGAGTGAACGAACTGAAGGAAAAATTCAAGCCTCAAGTTACACTATTGAAGGATTCTATGGGCAAAATATTGAACGATGTAGGAAGCAGCAAAAGAAGATGGAAGGGATACACAGAGTCACAGTACCAAAAATTGGTTGATGTTCAGCCATTTCAGGAGGATCAAGAGCCGAAGGTATTGAAGGAAGAAGTCCAAGCTGCACTGAAGGCATTGATGGAAAACAAGCCTCCAGGAATGGATGGAATACCGACTAATCAATGTATCGCCTATTTATTTAAACATATATTCAATTTAGCTTCCTGATATATTGCACAGATTACTGCCAGTAGTAGAATAAAGGAGCTGATCTCCTTGTTGACCTATGTTATCTCCTGGTAATGTGGAACCTCCATTGACAGAGTCCCAGATGGATCTAAGCATAACTGACACCTTGATACAAAGCAGATATCCTAGAATTAACTGCCTGCTTTCCAAATTCCACCCAAAAGCAAGATTAGTAAAACATATGAATCCTGCTTGGGGTGACTGCACAACAGGAGCCTGCAGGAAAGCCTAAGGTGAAAGAGAACACACAATGTTACACTTCAAAGGGAAACAAAAGGGGAGTAGGTCCTCCGGGAAGGCAGACTTGAACATTCCATGCTTCCAAACTTGCACCCCTTAGACCTGGCAAATTAGAAATTGACAGCCCTGCTATTTTATTCAGAAAATTTTTTTTTTTTTTTTTTGAGGGAACACACGGAGGTTGTCTGATGGCTTTTTATTGAAAGATTGTTTTTTATTCTGTTCTCATTCACTGTAAATCGAAAATTCAATCATTTGAGATTTTTTTTTTGCTTTTATTTTTCACTCTTTGCTATCAAAATCTATTCCTCAATACCTCTGTGTAGCCTGACATAACCTATACTTTAATAGAAAACATTAATAAGAAAGCACTGTGAAAATAAATTGTTTACATAAGTTGTGTAAACTTGGAATGACACTTTTGGAGAAACTTTTGTGTGATCTCCTAAAGCAGAGATATGAAATAGATGGCTAAGAAAAGAAAAAACAAAGACAAACAGAATAACACAGGCTCAATTAAAGGAGACTGAGTGAGTCCAAAAATGTCCAATATTTAAATTAAATTCAGACACCACAGTTTATAAAAGAAAGAGATATTCTTAAGTGTTGTGAAGAGTGGAACTAAGTCTCATGAGGATAGTTACAAAACAGAAGGATGTTTAGTAGGAAAGGACTCAGTGGCTGTTTTCAAATTTTACACAAACTTTAATTTGGAGAATCTTCTTTGTAGCTTCAAGCAGACAAACAAAAGCTGGAAAGTGACAGATAGGGAGAAAGAAATTTTTTTTAACATGAAGAAGAACCTAAAAACCAACCTATCAGCAAAAAAGGATATGTTTTCTTGTTGTTGTTGTTGTTTGCTATCGAGTCGGCCCCGACTCATAGCGACCCCTCCTTGGGTTTCCGGGGCAGTATCACTACGGAAGTAGGATTGCCCAACCTTCCTTCCGAGGAGTGGCTGGTGGGTTTGAACCTCCA
>NW_006921702.1:4432516-4434469 GCF_000298275.1 Orycteropus afer afer | reverse complement strand
CTTCCTTCCGAGGAGTGGCTGGTGGGTTTGAACCTCCAGCCTTCTGGTGAGCAGTCAAGTGCCTTAGGCACTATGCTACCAGAGCTCCTATGTTTTTTTGTAGGGAAATGAATTCTTCATCATTGTAGGTGTCCAAGTGAAACCGGGAAAGCCAAAGTTTGGAAAGTGATAAAGGAAATTTCTCTTGGACAAGAAACTAAACAATTGTTATGTTCTCTTTCATAGCTTAGATTAGCATATTCTACGAAAATACGAGAATTTGGCTTAAATCTTTAAATAGCAAGATTGTAGAGCCTAAAACTTTTTTTTTTTTTTTTTTAATTTTAAGGGTTATTTTTCAATCACAACCTCTAATGGGGGCCACCAGTGTAGAGCAAAGGGATAATCATGGCCATAATGACATGATACCCAACCTATGCAATTTTTTCAAAAACCAAACTCCCTGCAGTGAAGTTGGATCTGACTCATAGCTACCCCTCCTTGAGTTTCCAAGGTGGTATCACTACGGAAGAAGATTGCCCAACCTTCCTTCCGAGGACTGGCTGGTGGGTTTGAACCACCAGCCTTCCGGTTAGCAGTCAAGTGCCTTAGGCAATTTTTATTGGGGTCCTAAATGCTATTCAGATATCAAATTGGTTTATCCTGACAATGCGTAGAGGTGGCTCATGACTAGTGGAGCTGAGATTTGAGCTCTAGAAAGGGGACCCTGTAGACCCTGTTCTTCAGTTTCTCTTGTGATTCACTCAGTGCTGCCCAGGATGATTCTACTAGAATTGTGCATTTCATTCACTCCAGGACTGTGTGCATCTTACTTCTGCCTGAGGGCTGGAATATTGTACCCACAACCCTACTTCTCCTTTCTTCCTTATATCTCAGTTCAGAGGCTGAAAGATTTGGAAACAAGTTGGAACCAAGTCATATTCAGAGAACCCCACTGAGAAGGAGCTGAACTGAGATTTGGTTACTTTACTTCTGTCTCTTGTCTTCCCTGTGTTCTGGTTTCATAGCTCCTCTGCTCCTAACATACCTGCAAACACATTGCTTTTAAACTTATATAAAGTAGCTCTCTTGGCAGGCAGGGATGAACATTATTTTAGGCCATATTATCCCTTTGCTCAAAAACAAATGAGACCACTGAAGTGTACACTAGTATTTACTTGAGACCATGTTTATGAAATTCATAAATATGGAAATGAATCCTTCAGACCAAAAGAATTGGCATTCTGCTCTAGGTGAAAATCTCTTCTCTTACAGGTTCAAATACTCCTACTCAGGAGGAAAAATAACAATATATTATGAAGTCTATCACCTGGGAAGGAATGTTTAATATCTGCATAGTTTAAGCACTGAACTCTTCCATATTATAGTTAGGTTAATATTTAAAATATCCCATTTGCAAAAGATGAAAAAATCATACTGGTTTCAATGTTACTGAGAGTATTAATAACAACAGTAAATATAACATAGCATACAACTTCTATTGAAGGTTTTCCATGTGCCAGTTAGTGCTCTGATAATTTTAAGTATTATATTTTATAATAATTGAAATCCTTATGATAACCTCCTGAGTTAGAGAAGTTTATTCATTTATTCCTAGAAGAGGTAACTGAGGTTGACAGAGGGTAAGTAATTTACTCAAGGTCACATTACAAGTTAGGATTCACAAGTACATCCCTTGCCTTACACAAATCTAGTGAGTTTTGTTTTTGACAACTGTACAAGGAGATGAAAACTGTTAGAGTGGGATATCCTTTTGTATCAAAAGCAGATTTAAGAGTAAAAGTGGCAATGTTAGTTAGTATTACTTGTTGAGTAAAAGTAAACACTGACAACCATAAATATAATTTGGAATTTGAGTAATACTCTTGTTGTTGTTGTTGTTAAGTGCCGTTGAGTCGTTTCCGACTCATAGCGACGCCATGCACAGCAGAACGAAACACTGCCCGATCCCAC
>NW_006921702.1:4422488-4430401 GCF_000298275.1 Orycteropus afer afer | reverse complement strand
CAGTGAGTAAGCACAAGCCCGCCCGTGCTTACCTCACTCCCGGGGACTAAGCACAAGCCCGCCCATGCTTACCTAGCTCCTGGAGACCCGGTCCCTCTCAGGAGGGTAACAAGGGAAAGTGTTCAGTGCAGATCAGTGAGTAAGCACAAGCCCGCCTTGTTTCAGTAAATACTCTTAGCAGGCTAAGAGAGTGGTTTTATATGAACTCGCCAAAATGCTATCATTAAAAAAGTGTGGTGAGGACACTTACCAAAGATTGTTAATTATCCAAATAGGATTGTTATGGTAATTTTTAAATAAACATGTTGAAAAATAGCTAAAATATATAACTGGGTTGCCTTTGAGATAATAGTTTTTGTTTTTCATCTTTATTTGTTATATATGATGTATTTTGGGGTCGCTATGAGTTGGGTCGACTCGATGGCACATAATCACATAACAACATATAATAAAGGGAATCCCTGGGTAATGCAAATGATTAACACTCTCAGTTGCTAAGATTGGAAGAAAGGCCCTGTGATTTACTTCTGAAAGTCAACCATTGAAAACCCTGTGGAGCACAGTTCTATTGTGACCCACTTGGGATTTCCATGAGTTAGTGTCAATTTGACAGCAACTGGTAAACAACAAAGAGAAAAATCAGTTGATAAATTCTGAGCAGTTAGAATTTAAAAAACTTGCATTAGGACTTTTATCTAAACCGAGAAATAAACTGTGAGCTATTTTCATTGTAATCTTTCCTATTTTTTTTTTTTAAATGCATTTTCCAATTCCTATTGCTTATTTAAAAATTTTTAAAAGAATGGTCTTCAAAATTATTTTTGCCTTGTATTTCTTTAGATCTGTCTCTAAATGTCTTAAGCTGTTATTAGTTCTGCTTGACAGTCATTTTATCCATCCCTTGCATCAGATACTTTTTTTTTTAAATTTTATTGTAGTGAAAACATATACAACAAGGCATTTGCCAACATAACAACTTCCACATTTACAGCTCAGGGACATCGATGACATTTTTCATGTTGTGCCACCATCATTGTTATCCTTTCCCAAAATATTCCACCACTATTAGCATAACTTTAATGCCTTGCAAACAAAACTTCCCCTTTCCCCCTCCCTCATACCCCTGGTAACCACTAATAATCCTTGGTTTCTCTCTCTCTCTCTCTCTCTCTATATATATATATATATATTTATACATATATATATACATATATTTTTTTCTTTTTTTTGCCCCCCAACCTATCTAGAAAATTTCCCTCCCCTCCCCTCCATCCCTGGTAACCGACAAGAAAGTTTCCTTCCATGTATAAACCTATTCTTGACTTTTTACAATAGTAGACTACAACAATATTTGTCCCATTGCACTAAGCATAATGTGCTCCAAGTTCATCTATGTTATGTGGTGTTTTGCAGAGTCTACATTATTCTTCAGGATTGCAAAGTATTCCATTTTGTGTATGTACCACAGTTTGTTTATCCATTCCTGGGCTGATGGGCACTTAGGTTGTTTCCATATCTTTGCTATTGTGAACAGTGCTGTGATAAACATGGGTGTGCATATATCTATCCATGTCCTGGCTCTCTTCTTTAGGATATATACCTAGTAATGGGATCATTGGTAGTGTAGTGCCTAGGGCACTTGACTGCTAACCAGAAGGCTGGCAGTTCAAACCGACCAGCCACTCCTCGGAAGGAAGATGAGGCAATCTACTCCTGTAGTGATACTGCCTCGGGAACCCAAGGATGGGTCACTATGAGTCGGGTCCGACTCGACAGCACATAACAACAACAACAACAACAACTTTTTAAGGAATTACTGTAACATCAGGTACTTTTCCAGGAAGGGATAACCATACGACCCATTTAGCCAAGGAGTTGTAAGAGTAAGTATACTATAACTTTTTGGGCAATATTTTCTCCCAAGAAAAAAGTATTACTCAGAAAAGGTCCTTTTCCAGTTCAGCCCCTTCTTCCTACTTTGAATAAATTTGTGTGAGGATGTGTAACTTGGAATTACGGTGGCCATCAGGCAACAAAGAGGTGACAAACCTGAGGAAGAAATTCAATGTGGTGAGAGAATGGCAGAGTAGAAAGATGATCTTTCTTGACATCTTTAAGTCATTTGATCTGACATGGAAACTGCAATCACTAGCCTTCTAATTACTTGACATGATAACATTACTTTTTGCACAAGCAGTCACTACTTGCCATTGTGTCAACTCTGACTTATGGTGACCCTATGTGTGTCAGAGTAGAACTGTGCTCCATATAGGGTTTTGAATACCCGATTTTCTAGAAATATATCGACAGGCTTTTTCTCCCAAGGTGCCCCTCAAAACCAAAATCCAAACTCACTGCCATCGAGTCATTTCCTACTCACAGCAATCCCCATTGAGTTTCCAAGGCTGTAAATCTTTACGGAAGTAGGTAACCCAATCTTCCTTCTGCAGAGAAGCTGGTGGGTTTGAACCACTGACCTTCTGTTTAGCAGTCAAGTGCCTTATCCATTACACCACCAGGGCTCCTTAAGGTGCCTCTAGGTGGACTCAGGGAGATCTGATGGCATAGTGCCAGAAGAACTAACAAATATCCTGGAAGAATTGCAGCTGGAACGCTCTTTGGAAGTGAGAATGACCAGATTTTATCCTACCTCCTTTGGCCATGTTGTCAGAAGGGACCATTCCCTGGAGAAGGATATCATGCTTGGTAAAGTGGAGGGTCAATGAAAGAGGGGAAGGACCTCAATGAGGTAAGATTGACACAGTGGTTGCTACTACCGGCTCAGGCATAGCAAGGATTGTGAGGCTGGTACAGGACAGGGCAGTGAGTTGGAGTAGACTCCACTGGCACCTAACAATAAAAACAAAAACATCACAACCCATCATCCCAAAAATAGACCCACTGCTGCTGAATCACGTTTATTTTGTCCTGGACTCTGGCGCAAGATGGCATTGCTGGAGGCATAATAGTCCAGGTTGTATCCATCTTGGAGGCCAACGTTTCCATGTTATCATCTTTTCAATTTTAATGTAACTCTCATTGACTCATTGTTTTTACTTCTGAGGACTTTTTTAAAATAAAGCATTTACACAGGTAAACTGAGATAATTTATTATTTCATATAAATGCATAGACTCTTGCTGGCTGTCTCCTTTAGCAGATATTTGCTATAAACCTTCATAAAAATGTTAAGGGCCAGGGAAGAAGCCTTAGCCACTGTGGCCACGACTCGCGCTGCCGGATACCCTCTACCTGCGCTGCGTGCTCCGGCCGCGCGCTCCCGCAAATCCCACCTTGAAGCCCGATTTCCCTGGCCGCGCGTCTTCCGTCCCCGTCGCGCGCTCCCGACCCTAGACCTGACATCTTCCCCCGACGTGCGTGCGTCCGCCCAGGCCGTGCGCGTCCTGGTCCTATCCCAACCCCCCAAGCGCGTGCCCGCTGCATCTCCGGCACGTAAGCAGCGCGGGCCCGAGCACGTAAGTGCCGTGCAGGCGGGAGCCCAGTCCCCGCGCTTTTCGGAGGCTGCTGGCGTTCGGGAGTCGATCTTTAGGTCAGCGGGGGCGGTAGAGCGGTGGAGGGTGGCGGAGGGTGACGGTAATAGGATGTCTCTACCCCTCGGGCGCGTCCAGTCAGGGACGGATAGGACGAGGGCGGCTGGGCGGTCGGGAAGGGCAGACCAAACGTCTGCTGGGAATCCGAGACAGGACTAGTAGCGTGGAACCCGTGGGGTAACAGCGGGTCTGGGACTCCGCGTAAGGCGCCAATGGTGAGGCGGGCCGGGGTTGGAGTCCAAGGCGTGCGGAGGAGGGCCGCGCCGGCCACGCGCCTGAGGAGCCTTGGAGGGATGATAGAGACCTCACTACTGCGGGGACCCTGTGACTTTAAGAAGGCCAGAGTTCACAAAGTGCTAGAAGCTGGAGTGTGCAGACCAATGGTTGTATCCCCGTGGCTTTCTGTTTTACTGTTTTTTTTTGGGGGGGCTGGGTGGGCTTTGGAAGCTATGAGGAAGGTGATTGGCCAGGTTGAAAGCACTGAGCGGCCTTTGGGCCGATTGAGTGAACACTGGTGGCCTCGTTTGGACGATAGGTTCCAGAGTTGGGCCTCTGGGAGTTGGTTCGTTTGAGGGCTGAAGCCTGTCTTTTAAATTGTCTTCTCAGTATTGCTCTTTTGGCACTAAAGTAGTGGAATAAACATGGGCTTAGAGTTAGTCAGACCTGAGTGCCCTTCCACCCACCTGATGACCTCTGTGAGTTATTTTCTAACTTAATTTAAGAAGGGTGTAATTCCTTCTCTGAGGGCTTATTGTTAAAAATAATAATAACCAAAATTATTTACTCTGTGCTAAAAACTGTTTTGCGTGCTTTGCAGAATTAAAAGACCCTGCCAGCTAAGTAACATCCCTGGGTAGCCAAATGGTTTGTGGATTTGCACTCAACTACTAACCTGGTAGTGTAGTGCCTAAGGCACTTGACTGCTAATCAGAAGGCTGGCGGTTCAAACCCACCAGCCACTCCTTGGAAAGAAGGTTGGGCAATCTACTTCTGTAGTGATACTGCCTCGGAAACCCAAGGAGGGGTCGGTCTGACTAGATGGCATATAACAGCAAAAACAGCAACACTAACCTAAAGGTTAATAATTGGAATCCACCCAATGGCTGGTGGAAGAAAGGCCTGGTGATCTCTTCTATAAAGATTATAGCCAAGAAAACCCTATGGAGCAGTTCTACTCTGTAACATGTGGGGTTGGCATGAGTTGGAATCCAGATTTTTGTTTTGTTTTGTTTTTGATCAGCTAGGTGAAGTCTGAGTGGCACAAGCATTTAAACACTGGACTGCTAACCTAAAAAGTTGGTAATGACATTACTGAGAATGCCTGGCAGTATGCTTCTGGAAGGTCACAGCCATGAACTCTGTAGAGTACTTCTACTCTGCAATGCATAGGGTTGCCATGGCTTGTTTTGTTTGTTTTGGTCAGCTAAAGTAATGTTACTGTGCTCATTTTCATAGGTTAAATGGGACATTGAGAGATTAAGGAATTTACGGGGCATTAAAAAAGCCAAACTCACTGCCATTGAGTTGGATTCGACTCATAGCGACCCCTCCTTGGGTTTCCAAGGGGGCATTACTATGGAAGTAGATTGCCCAGTCTTCCTACCGAGGAGTAGCTGGTGGGTTTGAACTGCCAGCCTTCTGGTTAGCAGTTAAATGCCTTAGGCACTACACCACCAGAGTTCCTTTACTGGTCATAGCTGGGAGGTAAGGGTCAGGTTCGGAAACCAGGCAACTTAGCTAATGTACCTTCTCTGCTCATCCATTATTATGCCTCTCAGAAATTACAGAGGATATTAAAAAAGACCTTGTACAATGTCTGGCACATGGTAGGAGCTCTGTCAGTATTTTATTAGCTGCTACTGCACTGAATATCTTACTCTAGATACTCAGAAAACGTAAATGTAATGGAAAACAGTTCCTTCTTGCAGGAGCCATATATCTAGCTGGAAGGACACATATCACATTAAAAATAAGCAGAAAATTATCAAAATAAAGAAGATTGAAGCAAAGTTCATATGACAGTGCTAATTAGTCATAATGTTTAGATGTAGCAAAGGCCATAAAAATTTAAGTGACTTGAAAATGGTAACCAGGACAGTGGCTCTACCATTGATGAATATTCTCCAAACATTTGTTTAATTGTTGGATAAATGGTTGAGTTGAGAGCAAGAATATGAATATTAAAGAAAAAAATAAAGGTGGAGGGGAGAAAAGAGGGTATTCCAAGAACAGTGACTAGAACTCTGAGCTGTGGGAGGAATCCTGGCATTGCAGATGATAAACTGGCATGAAGCCACGGAGAAGTGGATGATCATAGTAATTATTAAGGTTTATAATAAATGTTTTCTGTTACCTCTGTTTCCCTTTTTGTTAATAATTTCCATTATTTCTTGAAAGAGATTTTAAAAGCAAAGGCCATAAAAATTTAAGTGACTTGAAGATGGTAACCAGGACCTGGCTCAAATGGTAGCCAGGATTCCTCCCACAGCTCAGAGTTCTAGTCACTGTTCTTGGAATACCCTCTTTTCTCCCCTCCACCTTTATTTTTTTCTTTAATATTCATATTCTTGCTCTCAACTCAACCATTTATCCAACAATTAAACAAGTAAGAGTTAAAATCCTTTAGTGGGAAGAATGATGAACTGATTGTGTGGAGACCTCAGTTCTAGTTTTAATTCTAGTTTATTTAGTTTTGTGACTAAGCAAAGTATGAGTTCATATTGAGTTTCCTTGTTTTTTCAACAAAGATTTATGAACACCTAAAATCTGACATTCTATATAAGACATTATGGGTGATACAAAGCTGTATTAAACATGTCTCTTGCTGCACTAAATTGGAAGGAAGGTTGGGCAGTCTATTTCTGTAGTGATACCACCTTGGAAACCCAAGGAGGGGTCGCTATGACTGGGATCCGACTAGACGTCAGTGCGTTGAGTTGTTTTGTTTGTGCACTAAAAGAACTTGCAGTTTATTAAGCTACATTTACAGATAATTTGGAAGTTTTAATTTATTCAAGGTATTGTTATACTCTGAAGAAACGTAAAAAGTTTTCTTATAAATTTTTCTTGTGAATTGTGGGAAATTCTGCACATCTTGCAACATGATATAGTCATCTACAATTCTTTTAGGATAATTATAACTAAACTGAAGACTTAAGAAAATAACTTGAAATCTGAAGTATTTTAATAGAAGACTGCTTTGCTTATTCTCATATTTCATTCATGATAATAGTTTTGCTTCCTTTTCTTTTTTGTACTTTATAAGAAATCAGAAAATTGTAAAGATTGTGGTGCATACTATTGTTTTATGTGCATAATCAAATATAGTTAATTCATATTTATGATCCATGCAGCTCAATTTATGACTTGTGGTAGGAGCATCAAGGAGCATTTTGTATGTGGTGAAGTGCACAGTTGGCAGTTGCTTTTAGGTTGATTCTGTCGCATGGCAACACTGTGTGCATCAGAGTAGAACAGTGCTCCCTTTTTCAAGGACTGATATTACAGGAATAGATTGCCAGGCCTTTCTTCAGAGGCACCTGTGGATTCGAACCACTAGAACCACCACCTTTCAGTTAGCGGCTGAGTGTGTTAGCTGTTACACCACCCAGGGACACCTAAGTGCACGATACCAACCAAAACCAAATTTACTGCCATTGAGTCATTTCTGGCTCATAGTGACCTCCATAGGGTTTCCAAGGCTGTAAATTTTTACAGAAGGATACTGCTTCATCTTTCTTCCATGGAGTGGCTGGTGGGTTTGAACCATTGACCTTTTGGTTAGCAGCTAGATGTCTGAACCACCACCCCACTAGAGCACTTGAAAAAAAAAAAAATACTGCCATAGTGTTGAAACTGACTCATAGTGACGTCTGTTAGGTTTGCAAGGATTAAATCTTAAGGGGAGTAGATTGCCTCGTCTTCCTCCCACAGTGTAGCTGGTGGGTTTGAACTGCTGACCTTCTGGTTAGCAGCCACATGTCTTACCCACTCTGCCACCTCATATCCATACCAGAGCTCCTTAGCTGGGGTAGAACTGCTTATGTTCGAAAGCAAGCACCATTGCTAACTGGCTATAATCTTGTGTAAATTTCTTAATTCTCAGCCTTATTTTCTACATTTGTGCAGTAGGGATAATGGTAGTAGATTTCAAAGCATTTCCCCATTCATTATTTAACTTGATTTGTAGCCTTGTTACTTTACAGATAAGAAAACTGAAGGCTCAAATATGGTAAGAGGCTTACTTTACTTAAGATCATTTAATTTCGGAGGCGGGGCAAGATGGCGGACTAGGCAGAAGGATTGCACAGGCCCTCTTCAACAAAGAAAAGGGAAACCAATTAACACAGATACAGAAGATAAT
>NW_006921702.1:4399108-4403239 GCF_000298275.1 Orycteropus afer afer | reverse complement strand
CATCATATTTGAGGGACAATTTTGCTGGGTATATAATTCTTGGTTGAAAATTTTTCTCTTTCAGGGTTTTATATATACCATCCTATTGTCTTCTCGCTTGCATGGTTTCTGCTGAGAAATCAGAGCTTATCCTTGCTGGCTGTCCTTTGTAGGTAACTTTTTGCTTTTCCCATGCTGCTTTCAGGATTCTGTCATTGTCTTTGGTTTTGATGAGTTTGATGATGATGTGTCTTGGTGATTTTCTTTTGGGGGCTATCCTGTTTGGGGTTCGTTGAACTTCCTGAATGGATATATTCTTATCTTTCATCATATTGGGGAAGTTCTTTTCCAGCAAATCTTGGACAATTTTCTCAGTGGTTTTATTTTTCTCTTCCTGTTCTGGAATTCCAGTGACACATAATTCATTCCTTTTGATTCCCACTGAATGGACTGTGACTCCTTGTTGAAAATCATTTGTCCATAGATGGCTGGGTTTAATTATGCGTTCTCAATTCTGTTCCACTTGTCTGTGTGTCTGTTGTTAAACCAAGACCCAGGCATGTTTCGATATTCGGGAATGTGAGGCCTTCTACTTTCTTCTTCTTTTTTTTTTTTTTTTTAATTGTGCTTTGTGTGCAAATTTAAGACCAAATTGTTTTACATTCCACAGTTTGTGTACATTTGATTTCATGCCCCATTACCATCCCTGACCATAACAAATTCTCTTCTCCTCCTGTCCCTGTGACTACCTCCTCCCTGTTCCCTTCTTAACTCTGCACTCCTATCTGTGCAGCTTTCCTTCTTTGTGAATGTTGCCCCTCTGGTGCCTCATGGCTGATTGCTCTAAGGGGTGTATTTCCCTCGAGTAGGTGAGTACACCACCCTAAGGTAGGTGTTCTGCATGTAGATGTTTCTTCTGTTGGGATGAGAGCCATTCCATGGAAGTGAGTCCAGTTCTAGGTCCGAAGGGTAACCCAGGGCCATAGTTGGGGTTCCACCAGACTCTTTCTAACCAGTGATTCTGGTCTTTTTTTTTATTATTATTTTTTTCACTCTTTGATTCAGATGAGAGGAGACCAATAGTTACAAACCTAGATGATCTTGCAAAAGCTTTTAAGACCCTAGTCACTATTCACCAAAGTAGGTTGTGGAACAAGATTTTTATGTACTATGTTGTGCCAATGGAGCATGATGTCCCCCATGATTATGGTCCTGAGTCTGCTGGCCCAGTGATTTTCTCTCTCAGGGTGTTTGGTTGTCTCTGAGAGGTTACTCCAACTCTGTCTTCTGTTGCTTCTGTAATGAGCATGGCTAATTTAGTATCACAAGTGCATATGTAAAATTATCTTTAGCCAAATCTGTTCTTGGTTTAGGGTATCTTCCTGTTTGCTTATCCACACCTGATCTCACCTGCCTATGCATTTATCTGTAGCCTGGTGGTTGGTGTTAGCGGTAATGCAATATTGTGCATATACTAGTGTTTGCCTCTGTTGTCTATATCTTATGTGCATGTTTCAGTGTCCTTCCTTTCCCCATTGTCATCATACAGGTCACAGACTCTTTTCATACCATTCCCCCCCCCACTTACTCAAATCAACATGTGACCCCCAACTAGTCTGAAATTTTTCCTCTCATCCCCAGTAACCAACAAAGTGAGTTTCCTTCCCTAAGTAAACCTTTCCTTGACTTTTTACAGTGGGCTCATACAATATTTGCCCTTATGCAGTAGACTTATTTCCTCAGCATAATGTCCTCCAGGTTCATTCACATTGTGAGATGATTCTTGGATTCTTCATTATTCTTCAGTGCAGCATAGTATTCCATTGTGTGAATGTACCATAGTTTAGTTATCCATTCATCTGTTGATGGGCAGTTGGGTTGTTTCCATCTCTTTCCTATAGTGAATTGTGCTGCAGTGAATATGGGTGTGCATGTATTTGTTAGAGTCCTCTTAACTCTTCAGGATACATTCCTAGTAATGGAATTGTTGGATCAAATGGTATTTCTATTTTCAGTTTTTTTTTTCTTTTATTTTTAAAATATTTTTTGATCTCTTCTCAGAATGCATCCCATCATACTCTTGAAAAAAAAAATTCATACAGAAAAATTTTTTTAAGAAATTAGTTACATACCTCTGTATGTGTATATATATTTGATGATTATTTTAGGATAGATTTTGCTTATCACATTTAATAATAAAGAAAATGTTAGTAAGGAACAGTGGGGGATTTTAGTGTTTTCTCTCCCCTCTCTTCCTCCTTCACTTCCTTTTTTTAAAAAATTGTGATTTGGGTGAAAGTATACAGAGCAAATTCACTTTCCATACAGCAGTTCACACACACATTGTCTCATGACATTGAGTACAATTTATCCCAGTGCAACAGCTCCCCTCCCATTTCCTCCTGATAGTTGCTTCTTCCCTGTGTCCATCCCTCCATGCACTCCTGCCCCCTGACCTGTCTCTTTGTGCATAAACAGCCCTTCTTTCTCCCATGATTGTTCTCTCCAAGGAGTGTATCTACGTCAGGTACATGTTCAACTCATATGCCTGTCTTTTGTTTGGCTGGAAGCTACAGATGTGGATTCAATTCCAGACCTGAAGGGCAGCTAGGGACCATAGTCTCAGTGGTTCCATCAGGCTCTATCAGACTAGCAAACCTGGTTCCCACCCTTTTTTTTTTCCCAAATGATTTTGAGTTTTGTTGCTCATTGTTCTCCCTCTCTATCCAGGATCTCCTACATAGTTCCGCCTCCAAGTGGTTGACAGTGGTAGTTGGGCACCATCTAGTTCTTCTGGTCTCATAGTCGTATAGGCTGAGGATTGCATGGTGTACCAGTTGTGAAGACTAATTGTTTCCATGAATCTCTGGTTTTCTTCATTCTTCTTTGTGCTGGATGAGGAGAGATGCATCATTGCATTTAGATGGCTGCTTGCAAGCTTTTAAGATCCCAGTTGCTACTTGCCAAAGTAGGAGGTGAAACAGTGTTTTGTGTAGTATGTTACGCCAACTGAGCTTGATATCCCCTGCAACTATGGTCCCGAGCCCACGTATTCAACTACTCGCTCCTCTGGGTAGCTGGCTGTGACCAAGAAGTGACTACAACCATGTCCCTTGTCAGTACTACTACACCCCTGGGAATTCTTACAGAACATACAAATACACTTGTAGAACCGTTGTCTGCCAACCCTATGTATGGTCTTGGGTACACTCCCTGCTGCATAGACATACCTAATATAATACCTGTCCATCCATCTATCCACCCTTATACCCATGTTTGTCTTCACTGATGATGCAGTACTATATATGCAGAAGGGTTCATCTTTGTTGTCTGCACCTCCTATGTACCTCTCTATGTCTTCCTCTTCCTCAATGCCACCATGTTGATCACTCATACTTGGTACATTGCTCTTCTCTTCACGCAAATTAGTACTTGTCTCTACCTATCTAACAGTGTTCCCTACCCTACCCTCCCACCCCTGGTAACCAACAAAGAAAATTTCCTTCCATATATAAATTGTTCCTTTTACAATAACAGACTAATACAATATTTGTCCTTCTGAGATTAACTTATCTCACTCAGCATAATGTCCTCCAAGTTCATCAATGTTATGTGGTGGTTTGCAGATTCTATGTTGTCCTTAGGGTTGCATAGTATTCCATTGTGTGTATGTACCATAGTTTGGTTGTCCATTCCTCAGCTGATGGACGCCTAGGTTGTTTCCAACCTTTGGCTATTGTAAATAGTGCTGCGATGAACATGTGTGTGCATATGTCTGTTCTTGTCATGGCTCTCACTTCTTTAGGATATATACTTAGTAATGGAATGGCTGGGTCAAATGATATTTTATTTCCAACTTTTTAAGGAATTGCCACAGCTTTCCACAGTGGTTGTACCATTTTACAGTCCCACCAGCAGTGTATGAGAGTCCCAATCTCTCTGCATCCTTGCCAGCATTTGTTATTTTTTGTCTTGTTGAACTTTGCTGCTAGTGCTGG
The DNA here is from genome assembly GCF_000298275.1 of Orycteropus afer afer. Lineage (NCBI taxonomy): Eukaryota > Metazoa > Chordata > Mammalia > Tubulidentata > Orycteropodidae > Orycteropus > Orycteropus afer. Next base: position 4,399,262 of record NW_006921702.1, on the reverse strand, counting down.
GGCAGGATGGTATCTCGTTGTTTTGATTGGCATCTCTCTATAGTGCATAAGGGAGCTATGGTAGCATAGTGCCTAAGGTACTTGACTGCTAACCAGAAGGCTGGTGGTTCAAACCCACCAGCCACTCCTCGAAGGAAGATGGGGCAATCTACTT
>NW_006921702.1:4396345-4397537 GCF_000298275.1 Orycteropus afer afer | reverse complement strand
CTTTGATTTCCCTTTCTTGCCTTATGGCCCTGGCTAGGACTTCCAGTACAATGTTGAATAGAAGTGCTGATAGCGGGCATCCTTGTCTAGTTCCTGTTCATAAGGGTTTCAGTCTCTCTCCATAAGAATCATGTTGGCTCTTGGTTTTGCATGTTGTTGTTGTTAGGTGCTGTTGTGTCATTTCTGACTCATAGCAACCCCATGCACAGCAGAATGAAACACCACCGGATCCCGCACCAGCTCCATGATCCTTGCTATACTTGAGCCCATTGTCGCAGCCACTGTGTCAGTCCATCTCGTTGAAGGCCTTCCCCTTTTTCATTGACCCTCCACCTTACCAAGCATGACATCCTTCTCCAGGGAATGGGTCCCCTCTGACAACATGACCAAAATAAGTCTGGCCATTCTGACTTCCAAGGAGCATCTCTGCTGCACTTTTCTCTAGGACAGATCTGTTGGTTCTTTTAGAAGTCCTTGGTACTTTAAGCATTCTTCACCATTGGTTTTGCATAGAAGCCCTTTATTATGTTGAGGAATATCCCTTCTATTCCTATTTTGCTGAGAGTCTTGATCAAGAGTGGGTGTTGGATTTTATCAAATGCCTTTTCTGGATCTATTGATGTGATCATGTGGTTCTTTTTCTTTGTTTTATTTATACGGTGGATGATGTCAATTGTTTTTCTAATGTTGAACCATCCCTGCACATCTGATATGAACCCCACTTGGTCGTAATGAATGATTTTCTTGATATGTTGTGGGAGTCTATTGGCTAGGATTTTGTTGAAGATTTTTGCGTTTGTATTCATGAGAGATACTGGTCTTCAGTTTTTCTTTTGAGTGATGTCTTTTGAGTGATGTCTCGTTTTGGTATCAAGGTTATGCTTGCTGCATAAAATGAGTTAGGGAGGATTCCATCCTTTTCTGTGTTTTGGAATAGTTTGAGTAGGATTGGTGTCAGTTCTTTGAATGTTTGGTAGAATTCTCTGGTGAAACCGTCTGGGCCAGGACTTTTTTTTATTGGTAATTTTTTGATGACCTGTTCAAATTCTTCTTTTGTTACAGAACTGTTCAACTTTTCCACATTAGTCTGTGTTAGTTTACGTAAGTGGTGTGTTTCTAGAAAACTGTCCATTTCCTCCAGATTTTCAAATTTGTTGGAGTACAGTTCTTCATAGTATCCTGATATTATCCT
>NW_006921702.1:4357576-4395010 GCF_000298275.1 Orycteropus afer afer | reverse complement strand
GAAAGTAGTATATTAAAGTCTCTCACTATGACTGTGGAGTCATCTATTTACCATTTGAACTCTTTTAAAGTCTGATTTATGTATTTTGGGGCGCTTTCATTGGGTCCATAGATATTTATTATGGTTATATCTTCTTGTTCGACTGGTCCTTTAATATATATAATGTCCTTCTTTCTCTTGTATGGTGGCTTTTATCTTAAAGTCAATTTGATCAGAAATTAGTATTTCCACTCCTGCTCTTTTATCGTTGCCATTTGCTTGATATATCTTTTTCCAACCTTTGATTTTTAGTCTATTTTTGTCTTTGTCTCTAAGTTGTGTAGACAGCATATTGATGGGTTTTGTTTTCTTCTCCAATCTGCAACTGTCTGTCTCTTGAGTGGTGCATTTAATCGTTAACATTCAATGTTTAATTATTGACTAGCAAGAATTGGTTGCTGTCATTTTGTTATGTGTTTTTTCATGGTGGCCCTCTTTCTTTGTTCCGTATTATTTTCTGTGCTGAGCTCATTATGTTTATGAATCATGTTATCATTCCCTTTGTTGCTGTTGTTTTATTATTTGCTGAATGTTTGTGCTTGTACTCTTTTTTATTGTGCTGTGAAGGTTTATCATTTTTCTTTGAGGTTACTCTTTGATTGATAATTTTCTCCCCTAGTTTAGAACAGTCCGTTCTGTCTTGCAACTCTTTTGACTTCCTCACTATTTAGAAGATCTGTAACTACACGGTATTTTCCCTCTTTTTGGTTTGTAGTTGTCCTCATTTGCCACTTGATGTCTCTGTTTCGCTGCTTACAATCTTGTAAGCTTATTTTACTTGGGATACTTCTGTAACTGTGTTGGCTTGTGGGTTATGTCACCTTGTGTAGTAATGGTCAGTTGTTGTTTGCTATTCTTGGTTCTCTGTTCAAAGAACTCCCTTTAGTGTCTCCTTTAAGATTGGTATAGTTTAACAAATTCCCTTTATTTCTGCTTATCTGGAAATCTAATTTCACCATCATATTTGAGGGACAATTTTGCCGGGTATATAATTCGGTTGGGCAGTCCTACTTCCGTAGTGATACTGCCTCGGAAACCCAAGGAGGGGTCGCTATGAGTCGGGGCTGACTCGACGGCAAATAACAACAACAACAACAACATGTAATTCTTGGTTGAAAATTTTTCTGTTTCAGGCTTTTGTATATACCATCCCATTGCCTTCTCACTTGAACGGTTTCTGCTGAGATATCAGAACTTATTCTTACTGGTTGTCCTTTGTAAGTAACTTTTTGTTTTTCCTGTGCTGCTTTCATGATTCTTTTATTGTCTTTGGTTTTAATGACTTTGATGATGATATACCTTCGTGATTTTCTTTTGGGGTCTGTCCTGTTTGGGGTTCATTGAACTTCCTGAATGGATATATTCTTATCTTTCATCATATCAGGGAAGTTCTCTTCCAACAAATCTTGGAGAATTTTCTCAGTGGTTTTATTTTTCTCTTCCTGTTCTGGAATTCCAATGATATGTAGGTTATTCCTTTTGATGATAGCCCACATGAACCTTAGGCTTTCTTCATTTTGTTTTCAACTTTTTTTCTGATTGATCCCTTTTCATAGAAGTATTCAGGTATGTGTCCTCAATTTCATTAATTCTGTCTTCCATTGCATCAATTCCACTCCTTTGGCCTTTCAATGTGTTATCTATTTCTGACAATTTCGTATTAATCTTCTGGATTTCTATCTGTACATTTAGAATCATTTCTAATTTTTTATTTATTTTGTCATTTTGTTCTTGTATTTTCTTCCAAAATTCTTCTATGGTTTTATCTGTGTTTTCCTTGATTGTTTCTCAGTCCTTTTAGGATACCTAAATATAATTCTTTTGAATTTCTTATCACGGAGTTCTAATGCTGTTTCTTCCTCAGGGATGTTTTCTGGATCTGTGTCCTACTCCCTTGTTTCTACCACTTTATCTTGCTTCTTTGTGTGGACTGGCATGGTCTTTTGTCTCTGAGACATTGTGACTTTGTATTTAGATCTGTTAACTGTTTGTGGAGAGCAGCTAAAGGTGAGTCAGGTTTTTCTTGGTGGTTGTTTATCATAGCCCCATTGGTGGAGAAGGAGGTGGTGAATCTCACTTAGTAAGTGAAGCTGTAGGAGGTGTGGATGTAGTTGTGTCATATGGGGACTGTTGCTGTCTCCCATTCAGTTAAACAAAAATAACAATTGAATAACCATCAAAAAAGAAAAAGCAAATGAACAAAAAAAACACCATGTGATCACAGAGGAACAGTAACCCAAAAAGAGAAAAGGGGAAAAAACAAAAACAAAACAAAACAAAAAACACCAGAATATCTGGAGAGAGGGCAATAAGGCAAAAAAAGTAGAGAAGGTGAATAATGAAGAAAAACATGGGAAAAACACAAGAAGAAAAACAAGGAACAGGGTTACACACAAGAAAAAGAGAGAGAAAAAAAACAATGGAACCTGGAACAGGGAAAAGAAAAAAAGCTGAAAACTAGAATCTGGGCAGGGAAGAATAAAGAATGATAATAAAAAGGACAAAAGTTATAATAATAGTAGTAATTTTAAAACAGACAAAAACAAACTTAAAAAAAAAAATCTGGACAGGTTGGGCCAGGACACCCAGGTTCCATTGGAGCACACAGACTAGGATGGAATTCCTGCCAGCCCAGAAGGGGGTGGGAGTGAGGGATGGCTGCGCCTCCGTTCAGCAGGAGGGTGTGAGATATAAGAGTAACAAGGGGAATGTTGCACCTTTCCAGTAGTCCGTGGGTCCAGGATGTCTTTGCGGTTCCCAGCAAGTGGAGTCTGTTCTTAAGTCCCCGGAATCTGGGAGGACGCTGTCACTTTAAATATCCAAAATGGTCAAGCCACTTGTAAACATTCAAAATGGCTGCACCCTCCAGACAGGCAAAAGTCCACAGTTCAGCCCGCCTTCCTCTTCACTGCTTCCCCTTTTTTTCCCCAGCCACCAGTCCTCCATGCAGTCCCTGGCTAGCAGGGCTGATTTTTAGGTTAATTCTTAGATCCTACCACCACTCGGCAATATCCAAGCTGTCTGTGCCATCAGGATCACTGCCAGACTGTAGCTTCATATGTGTCCTTTTTTGGGATTTTCATGCAAATTCTTCTGCTAGTTGGAGTTTAGTCCACTTCTATATCTTCCCTTCAAAGCTCAGGGGTTTGGGATTATGTTCTGTATCTGTGCTAATTGGTTCCCCTTTTCTTTGTTGAAGAGGGTCTGTGCAGTCTTTCTGCCTATTCCGACATCTTACCGGAACTTCTATTTTCAGTTTTTTGAGGCAATGCCATACCATTTTCCACAATGGTTATACCATTTTGCAGTCCCACCAGCAGTGTATGAGAGTTCCAATCTCTCTGCAACCTCACCAGCATTTGTTACTTTCTGTCTTGTTGAACTTTGCTATTATTGCTGGGGTGAGATGATATCTCATTGTTGTTTTGATTTGCATCTCTCTAATGGCTAATGCCCTGGTAGCGTAGTGCCTAAAGCACTTGACTGCTAACCAGAAGGCTGGCAGTTCAAACCCACCAGCCACTCCTCGGAAGGAAGATGGGCAATCTACTTCCGTAGTGATACTGCCTTGGAAACCCAAGGAGGGGTTGCTATGAGTTGGATCTGACTCGACGGCACATAACAACAACAATGACTAATGATCGTGAGCATTTCCTCATGTATTTGTTGGCCACCAGTATATCTTCTTTAGTTGAAGTGTCTGTTAATGTCCCTGGCCTGTTTTTGAGTTTGGGTTGTTTGTCTTTTTGGTGTTGAGGTGTTGAGGTTTTGTATAAATTTTAGAGGTAAGTCCTTTGTCAGATATGTTACAGCCACTTTTTTTTTCCCAGTCTGTGTTGTTGTTGTTGTTGTTAGGTGCTGTCAAGGCATCTCCGACTCATAGCAAACCTATGTGCAGTAGAACAAAACACTACCCGGTCCTGTGCCAGCCTCACTGTCCTTGTTGCAGCCACTGTGTCAGTCCATCTCATTGAGGGCCTTCTCCGTTTTCATTGACCCTCCACTTTACCAATCATGATATCCTTCTCTAGGGAATGGTCCCTTTTTACAACATGACTAAAATAGATGAGACGAAGTCTGGCCATTCTTGCTTCCAAGCATTCTGGCTGCACTTCCTCCAGGACAGATTTGTTAGTTCTTTTAGCAGTCCATGGTACTTTCACCATTCTTCGCCAGCATCACAACTCAAAAGCATTGACTCTTCTTTGGTCTTCTGTATTCATAGTCCAGCTCTCACATGCATATGAGGCGATTGAAAATACCATGGCTTGGGTCAGGCACACCTTAGTTCTCAAGAAGACATTTTGATTCTTCAGCACTTGAAAGAGGTCCTTTGCAGCCCATTTGCCCAGTGATATATGCAGTCTGACATCCTGATGACTGCTTCTTCCACTGGCATCGATTGTGGAACCAAACATTATGAAAACTTTGACAACTTCAATCTTTTCTCCATTAATTGTGATGTTGCTTATAGGTCCAGTTGTGAGGATTTTTGTTTTCTTTATATTGAGATGTAATCCATACTGTATTCTTCAATCTTCATCAGTAAGTGCTTCAAGTGATCTTCACTTTCAGCAAGGAAAGTTGTGTTGTCAGCATATTGCAGGTTGTTAACAAGTCTTCCTTTAATCATGATGCCACATTCTTCTTCATGTAGTCCATCTTCCTGGATTATTTGCTCAGCATACATATTGAATCAGTATGATGAAAGTATATCCCTCATACACTTCCTTCTTGATTTTAAAGCATGGAGTGTCCCCTTATTCTGTTTGAACAGTGGCCTCCTGGTCTATGTACAGGTTCCTCATGAGTACAGTTAAGTGTTCTGGAATTCCCATTCTTCTCAATGTTACCCGTAATTTGTTACGATCCACACAACCAAATACTTTTGCATAGTCGATAAAACACAAGTAAACATCTTTCTGGTGTTCTTTGCTTTCATCCAAGATCCATCTGACACCAGCAGTGATATCCCTCCTTCCATGTCCTCTCCTGAAACCAGATTGCATTTCTGGAAGTTCTCTGTCGATATACTGCTGCAATCATTTTGAATGATCTTTAGTAAGTTTTATTTGCATGTGGTATTAATGATATTGTTCGATAATTTCCCCATTCTATGGGATCTTTTTCTTTGGAATGGGTACAAATATGGATCTCTTGACAAGTCAGTTGGCCTGGTAGCTGTTTTCCAGATCTTTTGGCATAGCCAAGTGAGTGCCTCCTGTGTGGCACCCATTTATGGAAACATCTCAGTGGGTATTCCATCAATTCTGGAAGCCTAGTTTTTCACCACTTCCTTCAGTGCAGCTTCAAATTCTTCCCTCAAAACCATTGGTTCTTGATTATATGCCACCTCCTGAAATGGATGAACATCGATCAGTTCTTTTTGGTACAGTGACTGTGTGTATTCTCTCCATCTCCTTTTGATGTTTCCTGCTTCATTCAATGTATTGCCCATAGAATCTTTTAATATTGCAACCTGAGGCTTAAGTTTTTTTCTTCATTTCTTTCAGTTTTAGAAGTGCTGAGCGTGTTCTTCCCTTTTGGCTTTCTAACTCCAGGTCTTTGCATGTATCATTATAATAATTGACTTTATCTTTTTGAGCTGCTCTTTGAAATATTCTGTTCAGCTCTTTTATCTTGTCATTTCTTCCATTGGCTTTAGCTACTCTTCGTTCAAGGGCAGCTTTCAGTGTGTTCTGACATCCGTTTTGGTCTTTCCTTCCTTTCCTTTTTAATGACCTTTTGCTTTCATCGTGGATGATATTCTTGATGTCATCCCACAATTACTCTGTTTTTCAGTCTTTGGTGCTCAATGCATCAAATCTATTTTTTAGATGGTTTCTGAATTCAGGAGGGATATATTCAAGATCATATTTTGGCTCTTGTGGACTTGTTTTAATTGTCTTCAAGTTGAACTTGCATATGAGCAGTTGATGGTCTGTTGCACAATCAGTTATTGGCCTTGTTTTCGCTGAAGATATTGAGCTTTTCCATGGCCTCTTGCCACAGATGTAGTCAATCTGATTCCTGTGTACTCCAACAGGCGAAGTCCACATGTATAGCTGCTGTTAGTGTTGTTGAGAAATTGTATTTGCAATGAATAAGTCGTTGGTCTTCCAAAAGTCTATCATGCGATTTCCATCGTTATTTCTGTCACACAGGCCAAATTTTCCAGTTACTGGTTATTCTCCCTTGTTTTCAACTTTTGCATTCCAGTCACCAGTGATAATTAACACATCTTGATTGCATGTTTGGTCAATGTGAGTCTACAAAAGTTGATAAAAATCTTCCATTTCCTCGTCTCTGGCTTTGATGGTTGGTGCGTAAATTTGAATAATAGTAGTATTAACTGGTCTTCCTTGTAGATGTATGGATATTATCCTATCAGTGACAGCATTGTACTTCAGGACAGATCTTGAAACATCCTTTGTGACAATGGATGCCACACCATTCCTCTTCAGTTTGTCTTTCCCGGAGTAGTAGATCATATGGTTGTCTCATTCACAATGGCCAATTCCAGTCCATTTCAGCTCACTAATGCCTAGGGTATCAATCTTTATGCGTTCCATTTCATTTTTCACAACTTCCAATTTTCCTAGATTCATACTTTGTACATTCCATGTTCTGATTATTAATGGATGTTTGCAGCTGTTTCTCCTCAATTTGACTTATGCTACGTCAGCAAATGGAGGTCCTGAAAGCTTTACTTTATCCATAATTGGTAAGGTTGGTTCTACTCTGATGAGGCAACTCTTTCCCAGTCACATTTTGAGTGCCTTCCAACCTAAGGGACTTGTCTTCATGCACTGTATTGGGCAATGTAGCCAGGCTATTCATAAAGTTGTCCAGTAATATATCAGACAGTGTTTCTCTGCTATTCATAAGGTTTTCCCTGGCCAATTCTTTGAGAAGTGGATGGCCTCCTCCTTCATCTGAGTCTGTCTCAGTTTGTAAGCTGCTTTGAAACCTGTACACATGTGCAACCCTGCTGGCATTTGGAACACCAGTGGCACAGCCGTTAGCCTCACAGCAACACATAAGCCACCACAGTACGACAAACTGACAGATGAATTCATCTCCCTTAGCTGTTCGAAACTTCTCCGCTCTCCCCTTACCTGGATTCTGCTGCCATCAGCCCTGGCTTTCCTTCCATCCTGCCTTTGGGTGGGGGCTGTGTCCCTCCCCTTACCTTTATGTGGTAGGTTACTTTAATTGATTTTCTAATGTTGAACCACCCTTGTAACCCTTGTATGAATTCTACTTAATAATAGTTGTGGTGGTTATGTTTGTGTGTCACTTTGACTGGGCCTGGTTGAGTGGCTGGGCAGCTGAATGTAGTTATTCCCCATAGTGAGACTGGTAATTAGCTCCATGGTGGAATCTATTGGAGCAGCTGAGTAGCTGCTTTGGGTATGTGATCTGATTCTTGTGTATAAGAAGCAGCTTTGGAGATGGTCGTTTATGGCACTCTTAGACCCTGCATGTAGCCGTGTCATTGTTCAGCAGCCTGCCATGCTCTGCTGACCTTGGGACTTACAATGGACTTGAATTAATGGCCTGCCATGTGGTTTGGCAACATCAGGATTGTGCCATTTTATTTGTTGACCTTGGGCTTGTTAGCCTTAGCAGCCAGTAGCTGCTTGAGTGAAGAGATCCCTCTAGCTTCAGTGGGCCGGGAGCAAGAGGCAGAGCTGAAGCCCAAGGTCGAGGGGCTTTCACACAGCTGCACTTTGAACTCAGGCTTCTAGCCTCCTGAACTGTAAGAGAATAAACTCCTGTTCAAGCTATCCCATTTGTGGTATATTCTTGTCAGAGTGGGACTGTGTAACCAGAACAATAGTGTATGATTTTTTTGATAATGTTGCTGAAGTCTGTTGGCTAGAATTTTGTTAAAAATATTTGCATCTATGTTCATAAGGGATATTGGTCTGTAATTTTCTTTTTTTTTGGTAATATTTTTGCCTGGTTGACATTAGGGTTATGCTGGCTTCATAGAAAAGTTTGTTAGTGTTTCTTTCTCTTTTACGTTTTTGAAAGGATTGAGTAGGATTGGTGAAGTCTGGTGGCATAGTGCCTAAGGCATTTGATTGCTAACCAGATGGCTGGTGGTTCAAACCTACCAGCTACTCATTGTAAGGAAGATTGGGCCATCTACTTCTATAGAGATACCACCTTAGAAACCAAAGAAGGGGTCGCTATGAGTTGAAATTGACTTGATGGCAGTGAGTTTGGTTTGGTATTTTTGGAGTTGGATTGGTGTTAGCTCCTCTGAATGTTTGCTAGAATTCTCCAGTGTAGCCATCTGGTCCTAGCCTTTTTTTTTTTTTTTTGATGACCTCCTTTATTTATTCTTTTATAATTGGTCTCTTTAAATTTTCTACCACTGTTTGTGTTCGTTTGGGTAGGTAGTGTGTCATCTAGGTTTTCAAATTTGTTAGAGTACCATTTTTCATAGTAGTCAACTTTTATTTTTATCTCTGTTGGATTGGTTGTAATGTCACCAATTTAATTTCTTATTTTCGTTATTTGCTTCTTTTGCATCTTTTTTTTTTTTTTCTTCTTCTTTTGACAATCTAGCCAGTGGTTTGTGTAATTTATTGATCCTCCTGAAAGAAAAATTTTCCATATTCTATTTTATTTCTGCTCTGATCTTTATTATTTCCTTTTTTTTTTTTTTTTTGGTAGTTCTTGGCTTCTTTTGCTCTCTTCCATTTCTGTTTGATCAAGCTGTTGGTTTACATTAATGATTTTGGATCTTTTTATTTTTTATTTTTATTTTAAGAGCTTGTTTTACATTCAACATAACACGTACATTTAGTTTCAGTCCCCATTTGCCATGTCCAACCCTAGCCCAGTCTCCTCCCCTCCCTACCCTGTAACCCTCATCCTGTGCCCCTCATATTTATGCACTCCTGTTTGTCCTGCATTTCCTCAATTTGAATGTTGGTCCTCTGGTGTCTCATGGTCTATTGCTCTAAGGGATGTATTCCCATAGAGTATGTAAGTGCATCATCCATATGTAGGTGTGTCATCCTGGGTTAAGTGGTCTGTGTGTACATCTTGTTAACTGTTGGGCTGAGAGCCCACCCCTGGGAGTGAGTTTTGTTCCAGGCGCAGATTGTATTCCAGGGCCATAGTATTGGGAGTCTCACCAGATTTCATCTGACCAGTAATTCTGATCATCATTGAGTTTTTGGATTTTGTTCCACGTTTTCCTTCCGACTCTATCCAGGATCTCCAGATTTGATCCTTTCCTGAGTGGTTGGCATTGGTAGCCAGGCACCATCTAGTTCTTCTGGTCTCGAGGGCCATCATGTCCTAGGGCTGATTGCTTCTAAATGCCCTTGTATTATTTTTTGTGTGTGTGTGTGTTCCTCTTCACTTCCAATGCTAGGAGACTATTAGCTGCATCCTAAATGGCCGCTTGAAGGCTTTTAAGACCTCAGTTGCTACTCACCAATGTAGGATGTGAAATAACACTTTTATGTATTTTGTTGTGCCGATTGAGTCTGGTGTCCCCAGTATTATGGTCCTGAGGCAGTAGATCTATTGGATCTCTCTCCCGTAGTGTCTGGATGTCTGTGAGGGATTACTCTGTGTCTGCCTTCTATTGTTTCTATAAGGACTGCATGCATTTTGTATCACTGGTGTCTGTGCAAGATTAGCCTCAGCTGAATCTGTCCTTGGTCGAGTATACTTCTGTTCACTGATCCCCGTCTGATCATCTCAGGTGTTTATGTGTTTATCTGTATAGCTTAGTGTTTGGTGTTAATGGTGGTGCAGTATTGTGGACACATTGGTTGGTATTAGCATCTGTTGTCTATCTCTTATGAGCACAATTTGGTGTCCTCCCATTTCCTAATGTTATTATGGTGGTCATATATCTCTGGTAGCATAGTGCCTAAGGCACTTGACTGCTAACCAGAAGGCTGGTGGTTCAAATCCACCAGCCAGTCCTCGGAAGGAAGGTTGGGCAATCCTACTTCTGTAGTGACACTGCCTCAAAAACCCAAGGAGGGGTTGCTATGAGTCAGGGCTGACTCGACGGCAAATAACAACAACAACATATCCTTCCTGTATATCCCCCCCTACCCATGTACAAGCTCTGGTAGCATAGTGGCTAAAAGCACTTGACTGCTAACAAGAAGGCTGGCGGTCCAAACCCATCAGCCACTCCTCGGAAGGAAGGTTGGGCAATCCTACTTCCGTAGTGATACTGCCTCGGAAACCCAAGGAGGGGTCGCTATGAGTCGGGGGCGACTCGACGGCACGTAACAACTAACGACAACAACCCATGTCAGCGTGTAGGCCCCAACTAGCCTGAAATTAATCCCTCCCTTTGCCTCCCCATCCCGGTAACCTACTAGGTGAGTTCCCTTTCCCAAGCAAACTCTTCTTTGTCTTTTTACAGTAATGGGCTCATACAGTATTTGTCCTTCTGCAGTTGACTTACTTCGCTCAGCATAATGTCCTCCGGGTTCATCCACATTGTGAGGTGATTCGCGTATCCCTCATTGTTCTTTAATGTGGCATAGTATTCCATTGTGTGGATATACCATAATTTGGTTATCCACTCATCTGTTGATGGGCATTTAGGTTGTTTCCATCTCTTGGGTATGGTGAATTGTGCTGCGATGAACATAAGTGTATGTATATCTGCTTGTGTGCTGTCTCTCACCTCTTTAGGATATATTCCTAGTAATGGAATCGCTGGGTCAAATGGTACTTCTGTTTTCAGTTTTTTAAGGAAACGCCGTACCGTTTGCCACAATGGTTGTACCATTTTACAGTCTCACCACCAGTGTACAAGAGTTCCAATCTCTCTACAGTCTTGCTAGCATTTGTTACTTTCTGACCTGCTAAACTTTGCTGTTATTGCTGGAGTGAATGATAATCTCATTGTTGTCTTGAAGGAAGATAGGGAGATCTACTTCTGTAGTGATACTGCCTCAGAAGCCCAAGGAGGGGTCGCTATGAGTCGGGTCCAACTTGATGGCACATAACAACAACAACAACAACAACAACAAAAATGATTAAAATGATCATGAGCAATTTCTCATGTGTTTGTTGGCTCCCTGTATATCTTCTTTGGTGAAGTGTCTGTTCAAGTCTTTTGCCCATTTGTGAATTGGGTTATTTGTCTTTTTGATGTTGAGGTGTTGAAGTTTTCTATAGATTTTGGAGTCTTTTATCAGATATGTCATATCAGATATGTCCTTTATCAGATATGTCATAGGCAAATATTTTCTCCCAATCTGTAGGTTCTCTTTTTACCCTTTTGACGAAATCTTTTGATGCGCACAAGAATTTAATTTTTAAAAGGTCCCAGTCATCTAGCTTCTCTTCTGTCTCCTGCACATTCTGGATTATGCTTGACAGTCTATTTACGCCATAAATTAGGGCTCCCAGATTTGCCCCTATTTTATCTTTGATGTATTTTATAGTTTTGGGTTTTACATTTAAGTCTTTGATCCATCTTGAGTTTGTTTTGTGTATGGTGTGAAGTATGGATCTTGTCTCATTTTTCTATAGGTGGATATCCAGTTTTGCCAGCAGCATTTGTTAAAGAGGCTGTCTCTTCCCAATTTAATGGGTTTTGGGCCTTTGTCAAAGATCAGTTGTCCATAGATGGGTGGGTCTATATCTGGACTTTCGATTCTGTTCCATTGGTCTATCTGTCTATCATTGTACCAATACCATGCTGTTTTGACTATCATGGCTGTATGTTGTTGTTGTAGTTGTTATGTGCCATCGAGTCAGACCCGACTCATAGTGACTCCTCCTTGGGTTTCCGAGGCAGTATCACTACGGAAGTAAATTGCCCAACCTTTCTCCAAGGAGTGGCTGGTGGGTTTGAATTACAGCCTTCTGGTTAGCAGTCAAGTGCCTTAGCCACTATGCTACCAGAGCTCCTGTGGCTGTATAGTAAATAGTTCTTAAGATCTGGGAGTGTGAGACCTCCTACTTTCTTTTTCTTCTTGAGAAGTGCTCTGCTTATTTGAGGTCTCTTTCCTTTCCATATGAAATTAGTAATCAGTTTTTCCATGTCCTTAAAAAATTTTGTTGAAGTCTGCATCAGGACTGTGTTAAATGTTGCATTAGGTAGTATTGACATTTTCACAATGTTTAGTCTACTATCCATGAACAAGGTAAGTTCTTCCATTTATGTAGTGCCCTTGTTGTCTCTTGTAGCAGTGTTTTATAGTTTTCTCTGTATAGGTCTTTTGTGTCTCTGGTGAGATTTACTCCTAGATATTATATCTTTTTAGTAGCTATAGTAAATGGTATCCTTTCCCTTATTCTTTATCAGAGGACTCCTTGCTGGTGTAGAGAAAGCCAACTGATTTTTGTATGTTGTTCTTGTATCCTGCCACTTTGCTGAACCTCTCTATTAGTTCCAGTAGTTTTTTTATTGAGTCCCTTGGGTTTTCTGTGTACAGGATCATGTCATCCACAAATAGATATAGTTTTAATTCCTCTCTGCCAATTTGTATGCCTTTTATTTCTCTTTATTGCCTTATTGCCCTGGCCAGGACTTCCAATACAGTGTTAAATAGAAGTGGTGATAGAGGGCATCCCTGTCTGGTTCCCGTTCGTAAGGGGAATGCCTTGAATCTTTCTCCATTAATAATGATGTTGGCCATTGACTTTACGTATAAACCCTTTATTATGTTGAGGAATTTCCCTTCTATCCCTATTTTGCTGAGAGTTCCAAACAGGAATGGATGTTGGATTTTGTCAAATGCCTTTTCTGCATCAATTGATACAATAATATGGTTCTTTTTCTTTGTTTTGTTTATGTGGTGGATTACATTGATTGATTTTCTGATGTTGAACCACCCTTGTAAACCTGGTATGAATCCCACTTGGTCCAGGTGTATTAATTTTTTGATATGCTGTTGGATTCTGTTGGCCAGGATTTTGATAAATATTTTTGCATATATGTTCATGAGGGATATTAGTCTGTAGTTTTCCTTTCTAGTCGTGTCTTTCCCTGGTTTTGGTATTAGTGTTATGCTTGCATCATAAAATGAGTTTGGGAGTATTCCATCTTTTTCTATATTCTGGAGTAGCTTGAGTAGCATAGGTGTCAACTCTTCTCTGAATATTTGATAGAATTCTCCATTGAAGCCATCAGGGCTAGGGCTTTTCTTTGTGGGAAGTATTTTTATGACCTGTTCAATTTCTTCCCTTGTTAGGGGTCTTCTCAAGCTTTCTATCTCTGAGTGGGATAGTTCAGGTAGGTCTTGTGATTCTAGAAACTTGTCCATCTCTTCTAGGTTCTCAAATCTATTGGTGTACAGTTTTTCATAATACTCTGTCAGTATCTTTTTTATTTCAGTTGGTTCTGTTGTGATGACACCATTTTCGTTTACAATTCTTGTGATTTGGATCTTCTCTTTCTTTTGTCAGTTCTGCCAATGGTTTATCGATTTTATTAATCTTTTAGAAGAAGCAGTTCTTTGTTTTGTTGATTTTCTCTGTTTTTTTTTTGTTTTCTGTTTCATTTATTTCTGCTCTGATCTTTATTATTTCCTTGTTTCTAGATACTATAGGATTCTTTTGTTGTTCTGTTTCTAGTTGTTGGAGTTGATGAGTTAGAGTGTTGATTTTGTTTCCTCTTTTCTGATGTATGCATTTATTGCTATAAACCCTTCTCTGAGTACTGCTTTCGCTGTGTCCCGTAGGTTTTCTTATGATGTATCTTCATTCTCATTTGTTTCTAGGAATTTTTTTATTTCTGTTTTTATTTTTTTATTTCTGTTACCCAGCAGTTTTTGAACAGTGAGTTGTTCAGCTTCCATATGTTTTACGCTTTTTCTTGCTCTTCCTATTATTAATTTCTAGTTTTAAAGCATTGTGGTCCAAGAAGATACTTTGCAGTATTTCAGTACTTTTGAATTTATTGAGGCTTGTTTTATGTCCTAGCCTATGGTGTATTCTGGAGGAGGATCCACATGCATTGGAAAAGAATGTGAATTGTGTTTTTGTTGGGTAAAATGCTCTGTACATGTCTAGGAGGTCGAGTTGATTGATGGTACTGTTGAGTTCTTCTGTATCCTTTCTGAGTTTTTTTCCAGTTGACCTGTCCCTCTTTGAAAGTGGTATGTTAAAGTATCCTACTTCTATTATAGAGTTGTCTACTATCCCCTTTAATTCAGTTAATATTTGCTTCACGTATTTTGGAACACTTTCATTTGGATGCGTAAATATTTATTATTATAACGTCTTCTTCGCCAATTGACCCTTTCAGCATCATATAATGTCCCTCCTTATCTCTTACGATGTTTTTCACCTTAATGTCTATTTTATCAGAAATCAATATTGCTACTCCTGCCCTTTTTTGGTTTCCATTGGCTTGGTATATTCTTTTCCATCCCTTAACTCTTCATTTGTTTTTATCTTTGTGTCTAAGGTGGGTCTCTTGTAGGCAGCATATCAATGGGTCTTCTTTTCTTATCCAGTCTGCCACTCTCTTTCTCTTGATAGGTGCATTTAGTCCATTCACATTGAGTGTAAATAGTGATAGGTATGAATTAATTGCTGTCATTCTATTGTGTTTTTTTGTCGTGTTGTTTGTGTTTCTTTGGTCCTTATGCTTTCTCGTGCTGAGTTCATTTTGTTGGCTAATGCTTTTCCCTTTTCTTCTGTATAGTTGGTTTTGTGCTTATTAAATCTATATGTTTTCCTTCTGTCTGGATTTGCTTAAAAGGATTGTTATTTTTCTCTGTGGTTACCTTGGAGTATATGCTTGTCTGTACATTTTTAGAACAGTGCATTCTGCGAAGACATTGTCGTGTTTTCCTCTCCATTTGAGGGTCTGTGCCTAGAAGTTTTATTCCCTCTGATAGGTTAGTTGCTGTTGTTGTGTGCTGATTGAGTTCCTTAGTTTTTAAGGTATAATGCTTTATGGTCTTATTTTGAGTATTGATTTCTGATTTGGTTTTAGTGTTGATGCCACATATCCTGGTTTTGTTGATCTCTGTTGTGAGTTCTCTATTGGAAGGACTTCCTTAAGCATTTCTTATAGGGTTGGTCTGGTTTTCACAAAATCCATTAATTTCTGTTTGTCTGAGAATGCCTTGATTTTGCCCTCATTTTTGATGGATAATTTGGCTGGATATAGGATTCTTTATTGGAAGTTCTTTTCCTTCAGTGTTTTATATATGCCATCCCATTGCCTTCTTGCCTGCGTGGTTTCTGCTGAGTAATCGGAGCTCAGCCTAACTATTTGATTATTATAAGTAATATTTCTTTTTTCTTGGGCACCTCTCAAAAGTTTTTCTTTGTCTTTGGTTTTGGAAAGTTTGATTATAATATGCCTTGGTGTTTTCCCCTTGGGATCTATCTTGTGTGGGGTTCTATGAGCTTCTTGGACAAATATCTTCTCTTTCTTCATGATATGGGGGAAGAAGTTTACTGTTAGCAGATCTTCCACAATTTTCTCAGTGGTCTTTTTCACCTCCTCTTGTTCTGGAATTCCAGTGGGTCTTATATTATTTTTCCTCATGTCATTGCATACTATTCTTAGGTTCTCTTCATTTCTCTTAAATCTTTGTTCTGATTTTTCTTCATACAGGCTAGTGTCCAGGGATTTGTTTTCTAGTTGGGATATGTGTTCTTCTTCAGCCAGTTCTAACCTACTCTTTTGTGCTTCTACTGTGTTGTGTAATTCTTTCATTTTGATACTCATCTTCTGCATTTCTAACTGCTGTTTTTGTATAAGTTCTGATTGTGCATTAATCTTGTTATTCTGTTCCTGAATGATTCTCCTGAGTTCCTCCAGGGAACTGTCTGTGTTCTCCTTATTTCTGTTTGGGGTTTCCTTAGGTCTTGTATAGCTTTATAAACATATCTTTTAAATTCCTTCTCAGATAATTCTATTGCCTCTTCTTCTTCCATGTATAATGAGACCTTTGTTTGTGGTTTTGCTTCTAATGCCTTGTCCTGTTTTTGTTTTTTTTTTTTTTTGGTTTGATTTGAGGGTGACTGTTGTTTCCTAGACATTTGAGGTTGTCTTTAACTGTTGGTAATGTGTTGATTTGTTTTGTCTTAGTTTTATGGCTTAATATTTTGAAAAGGTGAAGCTAGTGTTTTTATTTTATTTTATATAGTTATTAATTCAGGTGTGCTCGGTCACTCTGCAGTTTTCTTTTTGATGGAATCACTGTTTGGAATATGGATATGGGTTTCTGTTTGTCATAAAGAGGGTTTAGAGTTCGAACCGGGAGGTTTTATGTTGGCTGAATGTGGTTTCTTCTATGGGATGAGTGAAGTTATTGGCGGAGAAGGTGAAAGAGGAAAAAGGAAAGCTTGCTGTTGCTAGGGGCGGTTTCTAAGGCTTTGAGTGGGCTGCAATGAAATCGTACTGTTATTTACAGGCCCGCGGCTCAATTTCGGGAAAGACTCCAGTTGTTAGGGGGTTGCCACTTTCCACACGCTCACACTCAGAAACCCCGCTCCCGATGCCCCTCGGTGCCAAAAAGCCTACCCAAGGCAACTTCCCAGCTCTGTGTTCCCCTGCGGGTGTTTCTGTCTCTGGCCCGCTTGCCCACAGTGCCAGCCCAACCTACCCAGACCACGATCATCTTGGGAGTTTGTCTGTGAGTCCGCCCACCAGTGGCGCCAAAGGTGTGCTCGGTTTCAGCTGCGCTGGGGTCGGGAGAGTGCCTGCTAGTAATCTGTGGTCCCAATATTAGTGATAAAGTCAAGCGCAGACCTCTCAGTGTCACTAAGCTGACTCAAGCCTATTCAATGACCTGAGGGGGGAGCGAGCCCACCCTCTTGGAGTATCAGTGTACTCTCTGCTCAGGTTTCAGTGGTGCTGGATGTGCCCGTTTGCACCTAGTCAACCCAAGTTACCAATAAAATCAGGTGCTGAAGGTAAATCCTTGGGGTGATCACTAGTATACTGGTGTGGTTGCTGATATGCTGATATGGAGTGTCTTCTGCCTTGACCCAGGGAGGTCTCGGATGGCTGTTCTCACCTGCCAGTTGCTCTCCCCAGGTCTTTAATGGCCTTTCTTGGCTGCCTGTCTGTGTTCCACAGGGTAGATCTTTAGTTTCTTCCCCTGTACCTTTCCTCTAATTCTACTCCTCTGAGTTTAGTACACTCTGACTCAGTGAACTGTTCAGAGCACCAAAATCCCTAATTCAAATTGCCGTACCTAGTTTTTCAAGCACTAAGATGTTCGAGGAAATAGCATGGTAATTACTGATGAGACTCCATTTTGAATTGAATCTTTTTTAATGTAGACGTTTATTGCTGTAAATTTGCCTCTGAGTACTTGGTATTCTCAAAAGTTTTGATATGTTGTGTTTTTATTTCCATTTGATTCTAGGAATTTTTTAATTTCTTCTATGATCCAGTTGTTTTTTAGTAAAAATGTTTAATTTCCATGCACTTACTTATTTTTTCCTGTTGTTGATTTCTGGCTTTATGCTTTTATGATCAGAGAATATGCTTTGTATGATTTCAGTCTTTTTAAATTTTTTGAGACTTGTTTCTATCCTAAGAAGTAGTCTATTCCAAAAAATGATACATGTGTGCTGGAGAAGAATGTGCATTGTTCTGATGCTCGATGGAGTGCTGTATATATTTCCATTGAGTCCTGCTGGATTATGGTTTTACTTAAGTTCTTTTCCTTTTTTTTTTTTTTTGTAGATGATTTTTTTCTTCTTTTTATATGTTTTATTATTGAAAGTGATGTGTTGAAATCCCCTACCATTATTGTGAAGTCATCTACTTCTCCTTTCATATTAGTCAGTGTTCGTTTCATGTATTTTGGTACAGTGGAGTTAGGTGCATAGATACTTATAATTGTTATGTCTGCTTGTTGGATTCACCCTTTTATTATTTATTATGTAATGTCTTTCTGTCTTGTAATAGATTTTGATTTAAATTCTATTTTATCTGATATCATACAGCACCCCCTGCTTTTTTTTGTTTACTGGATACATAGGATATGTTTCTCTATCCCTTTATTTTAAGTCTATTTGTGTCCTTTTGTCTAAAGTGTATTTCTTGTAGACAGCAAAAAGATGGATCATGGTTTTCTTTTTCTTTTTTAAATCCATTCAGCCTTTTGCATGGAGCATTTAGACCATTTACATTATTTAGGGTTATTACTAAAAGTGAAATGTCTACTTCACTCATTTTGCTATTTATTTTTGATGTTTATATCTTTCTTTTTTATTACTCTGGTTTTTAATTTTGTTTAGCTGCTTTCTTGTGATGAGCCTTTTTTTCTAACTTCCCTTTTTTTTTGTCTTCTGAATGTTTCTTTTGGTGATTTCTTGATGGTTACTACTGCGCCATCTTCTTTCACTCTCTTCCAATTGTGTGGCCCACGAACTTTCATGACTACCTGCTTAAGGTAGTCATGCCTTCAGGAAAAAAAATGAATCATGCTACAGCTTCTTAGATTAGCTTCTTTTCTGTATTTCCTGTTTGGGATGTTACCCAGCTCTGTTCCAAAATGACTGTGATGAGTGAGGTGAGCGTTCCAGATGTTAGAGGGTAGATTCTCGTAGTTTCTGTGCCTTCTCTATTCTCTTCTGTCCCACTTCTGGACTCACCCTGACTGATCTCAGCTGCTGTCCAGAGTTTTGAGATCTCAGTCTGTTTGTTTTTATTCATTCCTCAGTGAGTTAGTTGCTGGGGAAGGAAATGGAATCTCCACTCCACTGTCTTTGTCCACCTTTAGAAGAGTGTTTTCCTTGGATTACAAAGTTATGTTGCTAATTCTGTCTTTAAGTTGAATTTGTACATAAGTGGGAACAATTAGGTACAGTTTATACCTAATATCAGTCAAATGTATGTCTTGGTATATAGGATGTAGTGTACCTTTCTATGTTTAGAAAAAAAATTAAATACTTCTAGATGCACTAAAGTATCTTTAATATAATTAATAGAGTAATAATAAAGTTTTGATGTAAATCACAAGTAATGCCTGTTCCTATGAACCATAGTATGTACCTCAAGTTTTTAATATAATAATAGGCTTTACTGGGTTGGTTTGTGACTATGGGTTGTACATGAATAAAATTTACATAATCTTTAAGAGAGTTTGTAACTTGGGTACTGCCTGTATCTTCGTTTTTTTTTTTTTTTTATTATTATTATACTGATTATTTTTATCTCTTCCATTTGTTGTAGAACCTTTAAAATGCAGACTTCCAGCTCTAGATCTGTGCACCTGAGTGAATGGCAGAGGAATTACTTCACAATTACATCTGGCATATGCTCATCAGGACAAAAGGCAGATGCATACCGTGCACAGATGCTGCGCATTCAATATGCATGGGCAAACTCAGAGATCTCCCAGATCTATGCTACCCAATTGTTCAAAAAATATGTGGAGAAATATTCTACAATTATTGATTCTGACAATGTTGAAACTGGCTTGAATAACTATGCAGAAAACGTTTTAACTTTGGCAACATCTCAGCAAACTGACAGTGACAAATGGCAGTCAGGATTGACAATAAGTAATGTTTTCAAAATGACTAATGTACAGGAAATGATACAAGCTGGCAAAAAATTCCAAGACTCTCTATTAGCACGTGGTGATGCATCAGTAGTGATCCATAAGGAGACCAGCGTCTTTGATTTTCCAAAATTTAGTGTGAATGTTTCTAGAGAGAATAAACTTTCAGGTAACTCAAGTCATGGTGCAGATAGGATACAAGACACCCCAGAGAACACATCTTATTCAAAGTGTCCTCAGAATGCCCAGACACCTATGGTGACTAACCCTACTAAAACTTGTCCTACATTCTCAATGCCTTTAGGTGAGTCAGCCACTGCAAAATTCCATGCCACACCATTATTTGGAAATGTAAAAAAGGAAAATCATAGCTCTCCAAAAGCCAACATGGGACTAAATATGTTCTCATCTAATCAGGTTTGTTTTCCTTCTGGCTATGAAAATCCATTAGAAAGAAAGTCTTTCTATGGTGTTGGTACCAGTTATATTGATGCACTTTCCAGTCCAATACTGAATAAGGCTTTTAGTAAAATGGAAGATAATTGCCAAAGGGAGGAGAGCAGCTTGCCTACTTTTAGAACTGCCAAAGAACAGCTATGGGTAGAGCAGCAGAAAAAGTGCCAGCAACCCCAGCGGGCATCAGGGTCTTCATATGGTAGTGTGAAAAAGTCTCTGGGAGCTAGTAGATCTCGAGGAATATTTGGAAAATTTGTTCCTCCTGTACCTAAGCAAGATGGGGAAGATCAGAATGGTGGAATGCAATATAAACCTAATGGGGCAGGGCCTTCAGAACCAGTACATCCAATTGATGAGCGTTTGAAGAACTTGGAGCCGAAGATGATTGAACTTATTATGAATGAAATTATGGATCATGGACCTCCAGTAAATTGGGAAGATATAGCAGGTGTAGAATTTGCCAAAACCACAATAAAGGAGATAGTTGTGTGGCCCATGTTGAGGCCAGACATATTTACTGGCTTACGGGGACCTCCTAAAGGAATTCTGCTCTTCGGTCCTCCTGGGACTGGTAAAACTCTAATTGGCAAGTGTATTGCGAGTCAGTCTGGGGCAACATTCTTTAGCATTTCCGCTTCATCTTTGACTTCTAAATGGGTAGGTGAGGGGGAGAAAATGGTCCGTGCATTGTTTGCTGTTGCGAGGTGTCAGCAACCAGCTGTGATATTTATTGATGAAATTGATTCCCTATTATCTCAACGAGGAGATGGTGAGCATGAATCTTCTCGAAGGATTAAAACCGAGTTTTTAGTTCAGTTAGATGGAGCAACCACATCCTCTGAAGATCGGATTCTAGTGGTGGGAGCAACCAATCGGCCACAAGAAATTGATGAGGCTGCCCGGAGAAGACTGGTAAAGAGGCTTTATATTCCCCTCCCAGAAGCTTCAGCTAGAAAGCAGATAGTATTCAGACTGATGTCCAAGGAGCAGTGCTGTCTCAAAGAAGAGGAGATTGAACTGATTGTACAGCAATCTGATGGATTCTCTGGGGCAGACATGACACAGCTTTGCAGAGAAGCTTCTTTGGGTCCTATTCGCAGTTTACAAACTGCTGACATTGTCACAATAACACCTGATCAAGTTCGACCAATAGCTTATATTGATTTTGAAAATGCTTTTAGAACTGTGCGACCCAGTGTGTCTCCAAAAGATTTAGAGCTTTATGAAAACTGGAATAAAACTTTTGGTTGTGGAAAGTAAATGGTACACTTACAGTTAAAAGGTGGCGTCTTTCTAGTAAAATCTTTTTCATTTTTTAATAGGATACTGGGAATTTATTAATTGCATCTTTTAGTGTATAGTCTGAATTCTGTACCTCAAAAAAGTAGAGTCATAGCTTATGTTTTATAGATGATTGACATAGCCTATATTAATATGTTTTATTTGCCTTCTAGCTGTTACCTGATGTGCAAACCTATTTATACAAAATGTCTTTTGTTTCCAAGAAATATTTGTTTGAAGATGTCTAATATGAGGATTAATGAGCTCAAATGGATTCTTTTTTTTAAATACAAAGTTTGCATATGTGTATGAGGAAGTTTGCAATTTATATTCATCTTTTATTTAAGAAAGAGTTCTTTTTTAAGAGGTATTAACTCTTAATGTTAGCTAGTATACTGGTTTAAATTAAAAACTTAGTATTTCTTACTGTTCAGGTAGACCTAAAATCTCACCAAAAATTATAGTGTGCCAATTTTTACTTTTGTTGGGTTGTGGTATCTTTTTCAGTTTTATTCTCTTAACTGGACTAATAAAAATATATTCAGAAATAGCAAAGTATAATCTAATATCAGAGATATATCCACAGAACTAAAAAGTGAAGAATGTGTTGTATTTTTTCAGGAGGTATATGATATTTAAAATTAATACTTTGTCACTATTTTTTCACAGCCTGTGTAGTACTGCTCTCTTTCAAGAGTAAATGGTTTCAGATTTTTATAGTAGACCAATTTCTTTTATAAATAATACATTTTCATTTCAGGAACATTAGAAAGTAGAGATAAGTGAAAAGAAGAGAATAAAAATCACTTTGAAGGGGAAACAATATCAACATTTCAGTATATAGTCTTCCAGATGTTTTCTTTTACAAAAAGTGGAATTGTACTATGTATTTTCTTGTATAATGTACTTTTTCTTTTAAAGTGCATCATCATCATTTCCTTTGTTAACTGATACTTGTACATCATCTCCCATTTATATTATTGCCTAGAGTTTAATTGCATAGATATATTATAATTTATGTAATCTTCTGTTAGGGGATATTTAAGACAGTACATTAGATTGTTTTTTATCTTTTATTTATTGTAAACAAAAATATGTTGAATGCTATTGTGGTTAATTCTTTGAGAGAGGTTTTTTTGTAACATAATTTTCCTGAATAAAATTCTTAAAGCGTATGCACATATTTAAGACTTTTGGCATGTGTTCTAAATTATCCTCTAGGGTAGTTCCAGGAGTCCCTGCATGGTGCAACCAGTTAATGTGCTTGGCTGCTAATCGAAAGGTAAGAGAAGCACTTAGACGAAAGGCCTGGTCTAATTCTGAAAACACACCCATTGAAAACCCTATGGAGAATAGTTCTGCTTTGACACACATGAGTCAGAATCAACTTGATGGCAACTGGATTGGTTATTACATTGCCACCTGCACTGAAACAAAGTGCCTGTTTACTGATACCATGCCATCATTAGGCATTTTGCAGCTTTTGTTTTTGTTTGTGTTTGTTAGTATTCTCTTTACATTCTTTCATTTGACAAATATATTGAGTGCCAGGCAGTGTTCTTGGTACTTAAGCTAGTAGAACAATGAACAACATAGGAAAAAATCCTTGCTCTCATGTAAGTTACATTGAAGTTCTGTTGTTTCTTATGTGAGCAATACAGTTTAAAAAGACAGAAATTGAAACTTCTGTTAATAGATGAATTTAGATTGTTTATATTATTTAGGTTTTTATTCTTGATCTAACTTCTGTTTATACTATTTTAAAGGATTTATTATAATTTTCAGTTTTTTCCTTTGAATGTATGATTGGCTTTTATTAGAGTTTGGATGTTAAACACATTTTCAGTTTTTAAAATTTTAAACCATTTCATAATATTCTTCATTATTATCTTTGTCCATTTCTGTATAAATAACATTAACTGTGGATTCCCAGATACTGCTGTCAAGGAGTTCTCTGCAGTTTTTCTTTCCTGATATTAATTTCCTTTATAGATCAACCCTGACTCTTTGGATATTATAATTACCTTAGTTACTCAGATTTATGAGCAATTAATTGTCTAGGTATTAGTGTTTTATTTAACTTGATCTTAATGTTTATTATCGTTTTTTTTTTTTTTTTTTTTTAATGGCTCCTTCTTTCAGTCCTATTTTTAGCTCCAGTAACCACCAACCACAGGGCTGCTTCCCTTTGTCTAGGTTATGTGGATTATATCCAAAAGAGAAAATCTGATTTAATTCATCTTGGATTAGGTATAGTCCCATGTGTCTGGTTAGCCTTTCAAATTAAGGTTACTCAAACCAAACTGGCTGCCATCAAGTCTGATTCTGACTCCCCCATCAGATTTCCAAGGCTTAAATCTTTTCAGAAGCACATTGCCCCATCTTTCTTCCATGTGAAATTAAGTTGAGGTCAGTTCTATTCAGATGAGAAGGTAAACCTGAAAAGAATAATTGGGTAAGGTATTTACAGCTGGAAATAAAATTTGAGTCTGGGAGTCACCTGACAGTTGTTTCTACATTGCACCAAATAGAAAAGTCCTTTTAGCCCTTAATGATTTGCAATATGTTTCTGAGGCAATTGGTAGAATATTTCTTCTGTTTGAGATGCTTTTGTTATGAATGTTATCTTGATTGGCTAAGATAATGTTGGAGTAAATCCTTTCCTCCTGATTGTTTTGTTGGTGCTATACTGTCTCCAGCCATTGTTTATTTCAGAGAAGTGAAAGCTGGACTGATTTTAATATCTTTCAAAGTTGTATTTCCTTTGTAGAGTTATATAACAGAGCATGCAACTTACTTGTGATATTTATGCTTAAAAATTTTGGTAGGAATACAGTCAGTTACCCGAACTTACTATCTACTATCAGGCCTTTGAAAATATTTCTATATATTTTCATCTTGCATCATACCAGGGAAGTTCTATTCCAACAAATCTTGGACAATTTTCTCAGTGGTTTTATCTTTCTCTTCCTGTTCTGGAATTCCAATTACACATAGGTTATTCGTTTTGATGATTTCTCACATGAATCTTAGGCTTTCTTCATTTTGTTTTGATCTTTTTTTTTTTTTTTTCTGATTGAGCCCTTTCCAAAGAAGTATTCAAGTATTTGTCTTCAATCTCATTAATTCTGTCTTCCCTTGATTTGATTCTACTCCTTTGCCCTTTCACTGTGTTACCTATTTCTGAAAATTTAGTATTAATCTTTTGGATTTCTGTCTGTAGATTTTGTATCATTTCTAATTTTTCATTTATATTGTCATTTTATTTTGTATTTTCTTGCAAAATTTTTCTAGGGTTTTGTCTGTGTTTCCCTTAATTTTGTCCATGTTTTACTTGATCTGTCTCTCAATCTGTTGAAGATACCTAAGTATAATTTTGAATTCCTTATCAGGGAGTTCCAGTCCTACTGTTTCCTCAGGGATGTGTTCTGGGTCTGTATCCTGCTCCCTTGTTTCTACTGCTTTATCTTGCTTCTTTTTGTGGACTGTGATGGTCTGTTGTCTCTGAGACGTTGTGACATTGTTGTATTTATATTTAATTGGTGATTGCATGTTCACCAATTAAATATGATTTAATTGTATGTTGGAGTGATTCACCCAAGATTTTCGTGGTGGTTTTATTTTATTTTATTTTTTTTGGTATGTATCTGAATAAGCAGAGTACTGAGCTCCTCTATTCACTAGTTGGCAGCACTTACACACTCACCACCTGTCTCTTGGTGGGTGTGAGAGAGAATGAAAGTGGCTGTATAGATCTCTGTTAATTGTGAAGAGCAGTTAAGGGTGAGTTAGGCTTTTATTGATGGTTGTGTATCATTGGTCAGTTGGTGCAGAAGGAGGTGGTGGCTCTCACTCAGTAAGTGGAGCTGCAGGAGGTGTGGATGTGGTTTTGTCATATGGGCATGGTTGCTGTCTCCCAGTCAGACAAAAACAACAATCAAAAAAAAACATCAAAAAATCAAGAGGACAAAAAACAAACAGTGCATAAACACCAGGAACAATCACCAAAAAGAGAAAAAAGAAAAGAAAAAAAAAAGGCAATAAGTGAGAGAAAATATTTAAAGACATACTTAAAAAAAAAAAAAAAAAAGCCAAAAGAAATATGCATAGAAAAGGGGGAAAAAAAAACCCTGCAATATATGGAGAGGGGACTAAGAGAAAAGAGGGAGAGTAGGAGAATAATGAAAAAAATTGGAAAAATGTAAAAGCAAAAACAAGGAGTAGGGAGAATCACACACAAAAAAGATGGAAACCAGGAACAGGGAAGAGAAAAAGCTGAAAACTAGAACCTGGGAAGAAGAAAGAAGAGTAATTAAAAGGATGAAAAAAATTTAATAATTAAGTAGAGCCTAGTCTTAGATCCCTGGAATCTGAGAGAATGCTGTCGCTTTAAATATCCAAAATGGTCTAACTGCTTGTAAACATTAAAAATGGCTACACCCTTCAGATAGCCAGAAGTCCACGGCTCAGCTCGACTCCCTTTTTGTTGCTTTCCCTTTTATTCATCAGCCACCAGTGCAGTCCTCTGTGCAGCCCCTGGCTAGCAGGCCCAATTTTTAGATTAATTCTTAGGTCCTTGCACCACTTGGCAATATCCAAGCTGTCTGCCGTCAGGTTTGCTAACAGTCTGCAGCTCTGTGTATCTCCTTTTTTGGTGTTTTCATGCAGGTTCTTCTCTAGTTGGAGTTTAGTCCACTTCTGTATCCTTCTTTTCAAAGCTCAGTGGTCCAGGATTATCTTCTGTATCTGTGTTACTTGGTTCCCCTTTTCTTTGTTGAAGAAGGTCTGTGTAGTTGTCTGCCTATTTTGCCATTTTACTGGAACTCTCTGATGAAAATATTTCTGTTACACATCTAATTGTAACCTATAGTCCTTTTGATTTGTATTCTGTGGGAATTCTATTCCAAACCTATAGTCTTCTCTCCTATTCTTTTGGTATTTTATTTTCTCAATTTAAAATATTTCACAAGCCTGCCTTCCACATTTACTGGTTGATGTTGTTGTTGTTGTTGTTGTTGTTGTTATGTGCCCTTGAGTCGAACCCGACTCATAGTGACCCCTCCTTGGGTTTCCAAGGCAGTATCACTATGGAAGTAGATTGCCCCATCTTCCTTCCGAGGAGTTGCTGGTGGGTTTGAACCGCTAGCCCTCTGGTTAGCAGTCCATTGCCTTGTGGAATTATAATGTAAAGGTCATTCATTTTTGAACCAAATAGACCTGTTTATTTCTTGCTCTGTTGTTTCTTAGTTGTGACTGTAGGCTACTTAATTGTTTAGTCTCAATTCTAAAATTAGACAATACTGGGCAATCTACTCTGTAGAGATACTGCCTCAAAAACCCAAGGAGAGGTAGCTATGAGTGGGATCGGAATCAATGACAGTGAGTTTGGTTTTATCTTAGAGAATGATTAAATAAAATGTAATGTGAAAAGGCCCGATTCATGGTTGCCCAATAATTGTGCATCTTCTCTTAACTGCCTTGAGTCTCCTTTTCTTGCTTCTTTTCAGCTATTTCATATAGTTGTCTGTTCTGGCTTATTCTATTTAATATTTGTGATTTTTTTTTTGTTGTTATTATTAGAGATCATATGCATCTAAATTTACCTTTATTTTCATTTGAGTAAATCTTGTTCAAAAGGAAGAAATATATTTTAGTTTTGTTTCTCCCAGACTTCAGATGTTTTTCATAGGTTTCACATTACTTCACTTACTCATCCTTAATTGTTATTTACTGGTTAATAATATTATTCCTTATAACAACCCTGTAGAACAGAATAAAACTGCCCCATAGAAGGAAGGTTGGGCAATCCTACTTCTGTAGTGATAACTGCCTCGGAAACCCAAGGAGGGGTCGCTAGGAGTCGGGGCCGACTCAATGGCAAATAACAACAACAACAACATAGAGTTTCCAAGGCTGTAAATCTTTATACAAATAGATTACCTCATCTCCCTTCCATGGAACAGCTGGTATGTTTGAACCACCAACCTGGTTAGCAGGCATGTGGCTAAGCCACTGAACCACCAGAGCTCCTTGTAAGGTACAAGCCAAATGGTACTGAGTTGTTGGAATTCCTGAACTAAGAGACAGTCTAGCAAAGGGCTGCTGGAAGGCCATCTGAGATTGGTTTTGTCAGCAGTGCCTTTGATAATCTCTGTGGCTGTCAGCAAAGACCAAGAACAGAGAGTAGGAGTAGGCTCTGGGTTGGTGGGTAGGTGTTTTGCTTACCTAGTGCCGCTCTAGCAGAAATACCACAGGTGGAATGGCTTTAACAAGCAGGAGTTTATTCTCACAATTTTGGAGGCTAGAAGTCTGAGTTCAAAGTGCTGGGCTCTAGGGGCTAGGTGAAAGCCACTCGACCTTGGGTTTTAGCTCTGCCTCTTGCTCCCAGCCCACTGAAGCTAGAGGCATCTCTTCACTTAGGCAGCTGTTAGCTGCTGAGGCTGAGGTTGACCCAAGATCAACAAGTGAAAAGGGACAGTCCTGATATTACCAAACCACATGGAAGGCCATTCATTCAAATCCATTAAAAGTCCTGAGATTGACAGGGCAACATAGCAGGCTGCTGAACAATGATTTGGGTACATGCAAGATTCAAGTGTAGCATCAACTGGAAACCTTCCTCAAAGTTGCTTCTTATATACTGGAAACAGCCTACATCCCTAAAGCAGTTACTCAGCTGCTCCAGTAGATTCCACCATGGAGTTAATTACCAGTCTCACTATGGGGAATAACTACATCCAGCTGCCCAGCCACTCATCCAGGGCCAGCCAAGTTGACAAGTTATATACCACAGTAGGTAACGGAGGATTGCAGAGACTAGCCTTGCAGAGATCATGGACCCCTGTGTTCACATAGAGCAACTGAGATAACCAAAAACCAAAGCAAAACTCATAGTAACGCTTTAGGATAGTAGGACCCCATAGGGTCTTCAAGGCTGTAAATCTTTATGGTAGCAGACTGCCTTATCTTTCTCCCATGAACTGGTTGATGAATTCAAACTGCCAGTCTTTTGGTTAGCAGCCCAGTGCTTTAACCACAGTGCCAGCAGAGCTCCTTAACTGAGATAAAGCTTCCTAAATGAAGAATGATTTACAATGACCTTGCTTTTTGTGGGCCCTCAGGTCTGAGAAGTGGAGTAGTGTGGCAGTTATCTTCAGTTTGCCACATTAGACAAGCAAAAGCACTTGATGTAGCAGTAAAAGCTTCTGATGTACTTATCCCTCTCACTATGAACTTGCTACCAACATCCTGATTTTTTAGGGACCACCTTCTTTCCTGTAGTCCCTGAAGAGAGGTCCCCTGTCTGTCTCCCTCCCACCATGCAGGCTCAGAGGCACACAGAGAAGATCATTCCTACACCAACTGGTTAAAACATCCTTGCTATCAAGCCTTGCAGCTGTGGAATATAAAACGATACTATCTCTAAGGAGACTTTGTCCACTCATTGTACTGATAAATTTTAAAGTACAAATAAGTTCATTTTGCTTCCCCATGTAAAAATGCTCCTATAGATTCTCACTGAAATGAGAATAAATTCAAATTCCTTCCTGGAGCCGAACATCTCCCTTTATTTTCCTTCCTTTGCTCCATCCCCATCGGTCTTAATTTCTTATGTGCAGCAAAAGCACCACCCTATCACCATAGAGGAAGTATGGTAGATAGAATTCTGGTAGCACAGTGCCTAAGGCACTTGACTGTTAACCAGAAAGCTGGCGGTTCAAACCCACCAGCCACTCTTCGGACGGAAAATTGGGCAATCTATTTCCATAGTGATACTGCCTCGGAAACCCAAGGAGGGGTCGCTATGAGTCTGGTTCCACTTGATGTCAAACAACAACAAGAAGATTCCTCTCCCCTGGTTATTCAGGCAAACATGAATCTAAGAACTGGTGGGAAGAGACTTTGCAGATATAATTAAAGTTATGGACCCTGAGAATAAACTAGACCCCAAACTTGTTGTCAAGTCAGATCTGACTCAACGATCCTTCCTTGGGAGGCAGTATCACTATGGAAGTAGATTGCCCAATCTTCCTTCTGAGGAGTGGCTAGTGGGTTTGAACCGCCAGCCTTCTGGTTAGCAGTCATATGCCTTAGGCACTAATAAGGAGGCTATTTTTTTAAGCTTTTATTTATTTATTTTAATTTTTGCAGTGTTTCCTCCTCTCCCATCCCAACCCTGGTAACCAACAAAGAAAGGTTCCTTCCATATATAATAAGCCTTTCCTTTCCGTTTCACAATAATGAACTAATAAAATATTTGTCTTTCTGTGACTGACTTATTTCACTCAGCATAATGTCCTCCGAGTTCATCCACGTTATGTGGTGTTTTGTGGAGTGTACATTATTCTTTAGTGTTGCATAGTATTCCATTGTGTGTATGTACCATAGTTTGGTTATCCATTCTGCTGTTGATGGGCACCGAGATTATTTCCGTCTTTTTGCTATTATAAATAGTGCTGCAGTGAACATGGGTGTGCATATATCTGTTCTTGTCCTGGCCCTCACTTCTTCAGAATATATACCTAGTAATGGGATTGCTGAATCAAATGGTATTTCCAATTCCAGCTTTTTGAGGAATCACCATACTGCTTTCCACAGTGCTTGTATCATTTTACAGTCCCACCAGCAGTGTATAAGAGTCTCAATCTCCAGTATCTATTATTTTCTGTCTTGTTGAACTTTGCTACTAGTGCTGGGGCAAGATGGTATCTCATTGTTTTGATTTGCATCTCTCTGATGGCTAATGATCGTGAGCATTTCTTCATGTATTCCCTGGCCACCTTAATATCCTCTTCGGTGAAGTGTCTCTTCATGTCTTCTGCCCAGTTTTTAATTGGATTGTTTGTCTTATTGTTGTTGAGGTGTTGGAGTTTTCTATAAATTTTAGAGGTAAGTCCCTTGTCAGATATGTCATTGCCAAATATTTTTTTCCCAATCTGTAGGTTCTCTTTTTACTCTTTTGGAGAAGTCTTTTGAAACACATAAAAATTTAATTTTAAGAAGGTCCCATTCATCTAGTTTATATTCTGCTGTTTGTGCATTTTGGGTTGTGTGTGACAGTCTATTTATGCCATAAATGAAGGCCCCTAAATTTGCCCCTGTTTTTTTCTTGAGGAACTTTATACTTTTAGATTTCACATTTAACTTTTTGATCCATCTAGAATTAGATTTTGTGTATGATGTGAAGTACAGATCTTGTTTCATTTTCTGCAAATGGATATCCAGTTTTGCCAGCAAAAGCAATCTTGTAGGCTTGTTTACTTTGGATCGTTCCATAACTGGATTGGTTTCTAGGTTATGTTATCCTGTGTGTTAATGGTCGGTTGTTGTTTGCTGTTGTTGGTTCTCTGTCCAAAGGACTCCCTTTAGCACCTCTTGTAAGGTTGGTCTGGTTTTAACAAATTCCCTTAATTTCTGCTTATCTGGAAGTGTCCTAATTTCACTGTCGTATTTGAGGGACAAGTCTGCTGGGTATAATTCTTGGTTGGAAATATTTTTCTTTAAGGGTTTTATATATACCGTCCCATTGTAAGAAGGCTATTTTATGTTATAAGAGACAGAAGAGAAATGCGGCAGAAGGGTTATTCAGAGATCCCAAACATGAGAAGGATTTGATGAACCACTGTTGACTCTCATGTAGGGTCCCCATGCTAAGTCTGGAGAGAAAAAGCATCTAGAAACTAATAGTGACCCCTGGCTGACAGCATGGAAGTGGGAACAATCAGCGGAACAGTTCTGCCAGTAAGAAGAATGAGTCCGTCCTACATTTCTTCCGTGTGAATGTGGAGTGCATAACTATGAGGGGCACAGGGGAAGGGTTACTGGGCAGGGAGGGGAGGAGAAAGGGTTAGGGTTGAGCAGGGTAAATGGGGAGTAAAACTAAACTTACGCATAATGTTGAATGTAAAACAAACTCTTAAAAGACCAAAAAAAAAAAAAAAAAAAAGTCGAAGGAGACTTTTCCTCAGAGCCCCCAGATAAAAGCCAAAGCTGGCTGACACTTGATTTCACCCTTGTGGGACCCAGAGCAGATAAGGCAGCAATGCCTACCAGACTCCTGACCTACAAACCTGAGGTAATATGTTTGTGTTGTTCCAAGTTGCAAAGTTTCTGGTCATTTGTTACAGCAGCAGTAGTAAACTAATATAGGCAATAAGAGTGTAAGAATGTTTATTCTATCTGTTTCTTGAGCTTGCAAAACTCTTGCCTTATATCTTATGGTTACTGCTTTCATTGTTTAAGTCCTAGTTAAATACTTCTTCAAAAAGGCCTTCCTTGACCACTGTATGTAACCAGCCTTCACCAACTCCTTGCAAATGTACACCACTTACTACCATATTATGCTTTGTTATTTTTTCATGGTACATATCATTAACTGAAAATACTTTATTTATGCTAACTATCTTCTGTTCTTCACCCCTTCCCACTGCCATCACAACCACTAGAAAGTTCCTTAAGGCTGGAGACTTTTCATGTTCACTTCAGAACCACACATAATTCACTAAACATCTGAGAACACCCAACAACTTGAGACTCCCAGAAAAGAAGCAGAGCAGTTCACATCAAAGGGAAGCATTAATTCAGGAGACTGGATAGAGCTTTAAAGAGTCCTGATCTCAGAAAATATGGTAGCCATAAAACAAAAATAGGCAGCTGGTGTATTAGATATTTATTATTGTGTAGATATCTATAGTTGTGTAGCATATTATAGGAGCTCTGGTGATGTAGTGCCTAAGGCATTTGACTGCTAACCAGAAGGCTGGTGTTTCAAATCAGAAGAAATGTTGGGCAGTCTACTTCTGTAGTGATACTGTCTCGGAAACCCAAGGAGGGGTCGCTATGAGTTGGATCTGACTTGACAGCAGTGAGTTTGGTGTTTTGATGATAGCATATTACCATAGACTTAGTGGCTAAAAAGGCACAGATCTGATCTCACAGTTTCTGTGGGTCAGGCTTAGCTGTATCTCTACAGAGCTGTATTGGCCAGAGCTATGATCTCATCTGAGGCTCGAATGGGGAAAGATGCTCTTCCAAGCTCATGTGGTTTTTGGCAGCATTCAGTTCCTTTCAAGTGGCCGGACTGAGAGTTTCCATTTCTTGCTATCTGTTGGTTGGAGGTTGTCCTCAATTACTTGCCACATAGGTCTTACCAACATTGCTGCTTACATCCTCAAAGCTGGCAAAGGGGAGAATTTAACGGCAAGAGAGGAGTCTTAACCTTCTGTGAGGTAATCATGCAGTGACATTTCATCACCTTTGCTCTGTTCTTTTGAGTGGGTTCAAGGATATCTAGAACAATGCTGTTCACTAGAAATGTAATGAGATCCACACATAAAATTGAACCATAATGAAAAAGTAAAAACCAAGTGAAATTAACATCTCAATTATCATTTCAATATTAACATAAATATTTTATATTTAGGAGCTCTGGTAGCATAGTGGCTAAAGCACTTGCCTGCTAACCAGAAGGCTGGCAGTTCAAACCCACCAGCCACTCCTCGGAAGGAAGGTTGGGCAATCCTACTTCTGTAGTGATACTGCCTCGGAAACCCAAGAAAGGGTCGCTATGAGTCGGGGCAGACTCGATGGCACATAACAACAACAACAACATTTTATATTTATTTTAAATTTTTTTAGTATTTATTTATTTGCAGTGTTTCCTCCCCTCCCCTTCCACCTCTGGTAACCAACAAAGAAAGTTTTCTTCCATATATAAATCTTGCCTTGACTTTTTACAATGATATTTTTAGTTACCATCAAGTCACCTCCAATCATGGTGACCTTACATATAATAGAGCGAAATATTCTGTGATCCTGCACTATCTCCATGACCTTTGATATGTTTGAGCCCATTGTTGAAGCTATTGTGTCAAGTGGTCTCATTGAGAGTTTTCTTCATTTTCAACGACCCCCCACTACTTTATAAAGCACTACTTTATAAATATTTCTAATGATTGGTCTTTCCTGTTGACATACATGTTCAAAGAAAGCAAGATGGAGTCTTGACATCTTTGCTTCTAAGGAGCATTCTGGTTGTATTTCTTTGAATATTGATGTGTTTGTTCGTTTGACAATCTGTGGTCTAGTCAGTATCTTTCACCAACACCACAATGCAGTTCTTCTGCCTTCTTTTTCTCATTGTTCAGTTTTCACAGGCATGCTAACTCTTTGAAATTCAGTGTGTATTTTACACTTATAGCACATCTCAGTTTTTACTTGCCACATTTCAAGTGCTCAGCAGCCTCATCTAACTAGTAACTGCTGTATTGGACAGTACAGATCTAGAACTTTGTGTCATCAGCAACCTTGTCTGTAATTTAGTTAAACCATTTCCTTTAAAACCCTATATGATATATATACAGGCAGCCTTTGGAACTGGAAAACAATCTAATTTCCAGACCTTTAAAATTAAATTTGAGGGTCTGTTTTCTAGAGTTATGTTCACAGAAATAGATGGGCTTCTGTTCTCTTAACAGCCTTACATCTTGTTATCCTAATGTTGCCACAAATTTGGACACTGTAAAAACTTTTCAGTGCCAGGCATTTTGCCACAGCCCAGTCTCTGAAAATCATGTGATATGAATTACAGTCAGAGAAAAAGTTAAACAAGTAAAATTTTATCTGTAATTTTGAAATACTATATATCAAAGGAACAAAGAATATAAAGCTATATAAAACACAAATGTTCAAAATAATGCAATAATTGAAATAATTTTTCATTTAAAAATATCCCTAAGTTGTCAGTACTGAAGTTTAGAACTCACAAAGTAGTGCATCTTTACCACTGCATTTTTATTTATTTGTATCAAGTCCTTATGTTCTGCTTAATACTTGAAATAGATGACTCTATGAATATTAATGATCATCAGCTGTTTCGCATGAAATTATTAAATTATTCCTTTAGAATAAATAACAAATTATTCTTGAGTCAGTATTGATTAAATATCTAACTAAATACATATGTGTAATGGACCAGGCAATGTTTCATTCTGTTGTATGTAGGGTCGTTATGAGTTGGAGCCAACTCAACAGCACCTAACAACAACAGCAATATATTAATATTATATGTAATACATATGTACCTAAAGTATGTGTACATATATTTTAAACATATGTATGTCTCATATAGGAGATCTGGTGGTGTAGTGCGTAAAGCATTTGACTGCTAACCAGAAGGCTGGAGGTTCAAACCCACCAGCCACTCCTTGGAAGGAAGGTTGCATAATCTACTTCTTAGTGATATCAACCCAGAAACCCAAGGAGGGTTCTGTATGAGTTGGATCTGACTCAACAGCAGTGACTGAGATATCTCATGTATATTGAGGTCAAAACAAAGAAAACCTGATTGATTAATCCAATGAAAGAGTGGAAAGGCTTTGTTAAAAAAAGATGGAAAAGAAAGAATAAAAGCTTAATAAATGTTAGTTGCTGTTGTGTTGATTCTAACTCATGACTACCCCATGTGAGCAGAGTAGAACTTCTCCCATACAAAAACCAAACCAAACCCACTCCCATCGAGTCCATCCCTACTCATAGTGACTCTAGGACAGAGGACTGCCCCATCGTGTTTCTAAGGCTGTAAATCCTTACAAAGTATATGGTGTCACTTTTCTCCTGCAGAACTACTGGTGGGTTCAAACTGCTGGCCTTTTGGTTAGCAGCTGAATTCCTTAAACACTGCATGTGTTGGATTGGGTTCTCTATAGAAACACAAAAACCAGCAAAGTGTATATATATATTTATAGAGAGAGAAAGAGAGAGAGAGAGATTTATCTTAGGTAAATGGCTCACAAGCATGTAGAAGCCGACAAGTTCAAGCTGAAAAGTTCGTCTCTGGAGGGGGATGGGGCCCGGAGCCGCCTGGCTTTCACACGCACAGCAGAGTTCAAGCCACAAAGTTCGTCTCTGGAGGAGATGAGGCCCGGAGCCGCCTGGTTCCCGTAAGCACAACAGAGCCGAGAGAATCAAGCTGGCACGCAGCACGCTGGTTGCTGTACCCAACAAAGGATGAATCCGAAACCTCCAGGGCGAGCGGCGAGCCGCTCACTCAAGGAAGTATATAGTCCGGAATGCCGTTCTTCCAGCCTGTCCCTGGGATAGCACTGCAGGCAGGCCACACCCCTGGGGAAACTCCCCCCGGGCAGACCGGCCGCTCAGAACCCAGTCATGTGATCCATCATGGGAACCACCACTGGAGTCCAGCCAAGTTGACACATCTTCAACTATCACACTGCACTACCAGAGCTCCTTAATGAATAGATAACTGAAAATAAACTGTCAGAGGAAAAACCAAATATTTCAGTTTTGATAATAAATACAGAGTTCTGAGACCCTCATAGATTAGGTGAAAAGACACAGGTCAGTTATAATCTTTACAAAATAAAACAGAAACATTGAAAATAAAGTAATAGGCATATGAACAGAAAAAGCTAACAAAAATCAGGAGCAGCATATTAATCCCAGACAAAGGAGGAATCAAGGTAAAGAGCAATAAACTAAATTAAGAGAACATACTTCATGCTGACAAGAGTCACAAACCTTTACACATTGAAATATAAAACATTAATATGTAAAACTGCAAACTAAAAATGGAGATACGAGGAAAAATTTGAAACTATCGAAAATATTCAGCATCAGTAAAGGTTAAGAGAATAGGGCACTATCCTACATTATTGGGGAAAAGTCAATTCCTTCTTTCTTGGAAGGCAGTTTGGCAATATCTACCAGAAAATAAAAAGAGCCTAGGTGGTGCAACGGTTAAGCACTTGACTACTAACAAAAAGGTTAATGGTTCAAACACACCCAGTGACTCTGTGGGAGAAAGATCTAATGATCTGCTTCCATAAAGATTATAACCAACAAGACCCTATGGGGCATTTCTGCTCTGTTGCATGGGGTTGCTATGAGTTGGAATCAACTGTACAGCACACAACAACAACCAAAAATAGACTCAACAGCCACAACCAAAAGAGAGACTTAACAAAAAATGCTTCTACTCTAGAAATCTGTATTTTATAAATGAGTTCATTGACACATCCTAGTTTATGAACAAATAGCCTAAATAGCCATCAATGGAGAATAGTTAGATCTCGTCTTTGGGTTTTTATGTAGTTTTTTATTTATTTATTTATTTATTTTATTTAATGAAGTAGCTCTATATGTCTTGACAGGGAAAAATCTCCAAGATCTACTGTTTAGCAATAAAAGCAATTTTCACAGTAAGTATATATGTAAATATATATTTATATATGGGTCAGACTCAGGGACCCAGGTGAGGAGAGGAAACTCAGGCATGCCCAAAGCAGCAGGTGGGAGAGCAGGAGAAAGGGGATTAAAAGCCAGGAATCCAGACACAGGAGCAGTCAGCCGCAGGGATCCAGGTAAGGAGAGGGAACCCAGGGACGCCCAAAGCAGCAGGGTGGAAGAGCAGGAGAAAGGGGATGAAAAGGCCCAGGAACCCGGACAGAGGAGGAGTCAGCTGCAGGGACCCAGGTAAGAGTGGTACGAGAGGTTTCCAACAGGGAGACAAACTTGTCTGTTGGTTTGTCCTGCCATGGTGATGTGTTGATGTGAGTTTTGAGGCTGAGCCCCTGGTGTTTCAAACCCAGCAGGATGCACATGGTGCACAGGTATCAGCCCAGCTTACAGACTGAGATAGACTAGGAAGAAGGAAGAGACCGTCCACTTCTCAAAGATTTGGCCAGGGAAAACCTTATGCATAGCAAAGAAACACTGTTTGATACATTACCGTACAACTTTATGAATAGTCCAGTTAGGTTAGAAGGCTCTCAAGATAGGACTGGGAAAGAGCTGTATAATCTGAGTAAACCCAGCCTTACTCCTGTGGATAAGGTAAAGCTTTTGAGACCTCCATTTGCTGATGTGGCACCACTCAAATTGAAGAGAAAGAGCTGCAGGCATCCATTAATCATCAGAACATGGAATGTACAAAGTTTGAATCTAGGAAAATTGGAAGTTGTCAAAAAAGAAATGGAACACATGAAAATTGATGTCCTCGGTATTAGTGAGCTGAAATGGACTGGTTTTGGCCATTTTGAATCAGACAACCATGTGATCTGCTATGCCGGGAATGACAGTTTGAAGAGGAATGGCATGGCATTCATCATCACAAAGGATGTTTCAAGATCTGTCCTGAAGTACAGTG
>NW_006921702.1:4355641-4356171 GCF_000298275.1 Orycteropus afer afer | reverse complement strand
CAAATTATGGATAACATTGAGAAGAATGGGAATTCCCAAACACTTGATTGTACTCATGAGGAACCTGTACCTTGACCAGGAGGCTGTTGTTCAAAGGGAATAAGGGGACACTGCATGGTTTAAAATCAAGACAGGAGTGCATCAGGGTTGTATCCTTTCCCCATACTTATTCAATCTATGTGCTGAGCAAATAATCCGAGAAATTGGACTATTTGAAGAAAAACGTGGCATCAGGATTGGAGGAAGAATCATTAACAACCTGAGATAATGCAGACAATACTTTGCTTGCTGAAAGTGAGGATGACTTGAGGCACTTACTGATGAAGGTTGAAGAATACAGTTTGCAGTATAGATTACATCTCAATATAAAGAAAACAAAAATTCTTACAACTGACCAATGAGCAGCATCATGATAAATGGAGAGAAGTTTGAGGTTGTCAAAGAATTCACATGGCTTGGTTCTACAATTGATGCCAATGGAAGCATCAGTCAGGACATTAGACAACGTATAGCATTGGGAAAGTCAACTG
>NW_006921702.1:4337071-4355085 GCF_000298275.1 Orycteropus afer afer | reverse complement strand
AATGCTAAAACATTCCTGAAAGATATGCATCAATAGTTAACATTGCTGACCTCTTTGGGAGTAGGAGTTAGGGAAAAGAAAGGGACTTCCATATTTGGCTTTATAGACACGATATAGTTGGTTTTAATTTTTTGTAACATTAATGGACTTTGTACTTTTTAAAAAACTCACTGAAATAGTATTTTTAAAGTACTGAACCTAGCTTCCTTGAACAATTAAACAGTATTCATTAGATTGGAGACAGTAGGTTTATTAGCAAGCGAGGGTGAGGAGAAGGTTAAGAATACAAAGCCCTTATCATAAATTCTCTTAGAAAATATTTGGAAAATGTGCCTGAAAAGATGACCAAACAAAATAAATCTTTTGAAAAGCAGGTTAAAAGGCTCTATGTTTTGCACATATATAGGATTGTATTTAAGAGCAAAGCACTCAGGATCATAATCCATAGCAAATAGTCAAATTGAGCAAAGTTATCAGAATTGCTTTAAAACTAAGTAGCTGTGAGGCAAATATAGACTTCATCTGCATTTTATGAAACAATGTTAAAAATCCCATTTTATAAAAGAATCTTTGAACAAGCAACATATATGCATAACATTACATCTGTGACTACAGAAGTGGATAAAGTCTGTTTTATCAGAGTTTGAGATGCAGATAATGTTGAGCTTTTACATCTGGAAGAAATGGCATGGCTGTATGCGTTCTTCTGACTGAGTGGAACAATGCAACCCCTGAAATGCATGATAAGCTTCTAGAGACATAATTTCACAAAATATAGAAAATTGCTGTAAAACTATGGCATGATTGCAATTTAAGGGAAATGGTGCAGATAAATCTATTTTAATGGGTAAGCTTAGTAGATGAAAAGTAAATATGTCAGTACTTCATTATTTATTCCTTTCAACGGGTCTAAATTAGAGTAGAAAATGCATACAATATTCACTCCACAATTGTTCACACAGAAATGGAAAAAAAAAAAATTGTTTTTCCTAAGCCATGTCAGTACTTTGGAAAAACTTAATTCTAGTGTATAATTAAAGCAATTTAAAAGGCTCTTATTGACTTTCTCTTTCATTTTTACTTTGCACTCAGATGTATCTTTTACAAAAGCAGTGGAGTTGCTCACCACTGAAGGGAGTTCATAAATTCTCTTTTGATCCAGTGTTAAGTCTCTTTTGACATATTAGACTCAATAATCTTATTGAGCAAAAAAAAAAAATCCAGTAGTGACACTGGATGTAGAGATCAGGCTGGCATTTCTGCCTGACACAAGAATAATTGGTGATGAGCCCAGTTCATCTCTCAAAAGACTGTGATATCATCCAACATGGTAATTTTTGGTTTGGTTTGGTTTGTTTCTTGCAATCTTGGTGATAGATTGGAAAGAGGAACAAAAAGTTAAAGTAGACTTTCATTACTTATGAAACTGCTAAAATTCTACTCGAGTTTAGGAATCAAGTTGTAGGTCTCTATTCTAAGAAATAGGAAATATAGTATTTCTTTATTGGACTAAATGTGCTAATTTGCATAACTTATAATTGTTGTTGTTATGTGCCATCGAGTCGGCCCCAACTCATAGCGACCACTCCTTGGGTTTCCGAGGCAGTATCACTACGGAAGTAGGATTGCCCAACCTTCCTTCTGAGGAGTAGCTGGTGGGTTTGAACCGCTAGCCATCTGGTTAGCAGGCAAGTGACTTAGCCACTATGCTACCAGAGCTCCCATAACTTATAATAGGCAATTTAAAATGTTCTAGAGTAAATAGAAATTTTTCTATAAAACAAGGAAAGACATTCTCTGCTAATTTGATAAATGATATTTAGCTTTAGACAAATGAGCTCCTCTAAGATTAGTTATTAATCTTTAAACAGAAGAAATACATTAAACAAAAAAGCTGAATTTTGCATGAGAAAAAAAATACATTTTCTAAGGTAACCATGGGAGCTCTTGTAGCATAGTGCCTAAGGCACTTGACTGCTAACCAGAAGGCTGGTGGTGCAAACCCACCAGCCACTCCTCAGAAGGAAGATGGGGCAATCTACTTGTGTAGTGATACAGCCTTGGAAACCCAAGGAGGGGTCTCTATGAGTCGGGTCCGACTCGACAGCACATAACAACAACAACAACAAGGTGACCATAAAAGTATGTAAAGATCTATGGTCAAAAAGAAAAAAATAAACTATTTCTAAAAGACTCTAGAATTTAAGAGTTTGTGGGTATCTTGTTTCTTCTTAATGTTCCGTGTGTCTTATTTTCACAGGCATAACATTACTTTAGAAGGTTCTTGTAAGGAGTAAATGAAAAATATATATTTGAGAATATCAGGCATATATTCAATAAATGTTAAAACATTTTCTTCTTTCATTTCTATATGCAACTAATATAATTTTTGTCAAGTATTTTTTGAAGCTTCCTGACTAGGATTTGGAGACATAGGTATTTTAGTACCTTTTTAAAGGAAATAACTAAGACTCAGAAAATTTTCCAATATAAAAATCTCATCTTGAGACCACCACTATAGTTAGAGATCTCCTTGGGAGCTCTGGTGGCATAGTGCCTAAGGCATTTGACTGCTAACCAGAAGGCTGGCAGTTCAAACCTACTAGCCACTCCTCAGAAAGAAGACTGGGCAATTTACTTCAATAGAGATAACCACCTTGGAAACCCAAGGATGGGTCACTATGAGTTGGGACCGAATCGATGGAAGTGAGTTTGGAGTTGGTTTTTTTTTTAATGGATCCCTGCAGTAAACTCAATTCCATTAGAGCAATCTTAATTTCAAAAAATCTTTTAATGAGTGTAATGAATTTGATTAATTTATGTCCTTGAAGAAAATTTGGAAGGCACAGTGTGTACAAAGAAGAAAACATACACATTTCCACAACTTAGCACATTTTTTTAAAATTTGAGTTTTAAAATTTTTTCTTTGCATACTAAAAAATTGCACATTTGAATAATTAAAATCATTTGAACAAAAAATGGCACTCCAATTAAATGGAATTTTATGCCTGCAGGATACCTTGAACTAGCTTTGCTTTTACTCTCTATATTTATTCACTGATGTTTCACCGACCTCCTTCCTTCACCAACATGCAAGTTCTTTTCCTTCCCTGCCAACTAAACAGGCCAATGAAAGCCACCTTCATTGTCAGTAATTCTTGATTCTTTGATAGGAAAAAGGGCAGCACAGTCATTTAAACTTGATCCAACCTCTTTGCATCTTAAAAAGTTAAACACCTTAAAGAAGGAAAATAAGAAGACAATGTCTGTGGAATATACAGTGCATATTGATGGTGGCGCCTCTTTAGGGTTCCCCTGATTGCATCTCCTGTTAGCTCTTTTCTTTTTTTTGAGGGCAGTGGATTTTTCACTTATATTTCTGGCTTCTTCAGTTTCAACTATCGAATTCTCAGTATCAGTCATACCAGGTTTGTCAAACATGGTTATGGAGGAAGGGAAACAGATGTGAGGGGCCAGGAACAAGCGAGTGGAGTCCACGTGTTCAGTGGTCCTGTCAAATCAACTGAACGCATCTTGATATTAGTTCTCAGATCTTTCTATCTATACACACATACAGTATTTTTATATAACTAGAACTGTATTGCAGATATAATTATTTAAAATACAACAATATATTATGAGCAGAATTCCACACTCCTTAAAATATCTTAGGGTTGCATAGGATTTGATTGAATGGATATACCATAGTCGACTCAACTCTTTGACTGTTGGACTGTTGTGAAGAACAAGATTAATAACAGTTAAGAGCATTCATACAAAAACAACAAATAGCTATATGGACTTAAGAGAATTGGGAGACTGAAACCTTAACAAAAGACCCAGACATTTATTTTCTTTTGCACCTGAACTACTAGAGAATATTTTCCAAGGATCAGCAACATCTTCATCACCTGAGAACTTGTTAAACATGTAAAATCTCAAGGTCCAACCTAGACCCACTGAATTGAGAATTTGCATTAAAAAAGGGGGGCCGGTTCACATGCAAATTAAAGTGTAAAAAGCAGTGGCTTATTGCAACAGAAGAAAGTATGGAATTGAACAATGCTGAGCTACATTTAAAAATAGTAAAAATAGTAACCTAAGAACAGCATTCTTGAAATCACTTTAAACCATAGTGTTACTGACCACTATACCACCACTCGTCTGTCAGTTTGTCATACTGTGGTGGCTTGTGTGTTGCTGTGAGGTTGGAAGCTATGCCACTGGTATTTCAAATACCAGCAGAGTCACTCATGGTGGACAGGTTTCAGTGATGCTTCCAGAATAAGATAGATTGGGAAGAAGGATGGGGCCATCCACTTCTGAAACAAATTGGCCACTGAAAACCTTATGAATAGCAGTGACACACTGTTTGATATATTACAGGAAAACTTCATAAATAGCTGTGAAACATTGTCTGTGACAGATTGGAAGGCACTCAAATAAGGCACTCAAAATAAGACTAGGAAAGAGCTGCCTC
Source organism: Orycteropus afer afer (assembly GCF_000298275.1). Taxonomy (NCBI): domain Eukaryota; kingdom Metazoa; phylum Chordata; class Mammalia; order Tubulidentata; family Orycteropodidae; genus Orycteropus; species Orycteropus afer. Next base: position 4,350,605 of record NW_006921702.1, on the reverse strand, counting down.
TTCCAAGTAGAGTCAACCTTAATGATGTGGATGGAGTAAAGCTTTCAGGACCTACATTTGCTTATGGGGCATGACTCAAAATGGGAAGAGACAGCTGAGACAGCTGCAAACATTCATTAATAATCAGAATGTGGATTATATTAAGTATGAATCTTGGAAAATTGGAAGATGTCAAGAATAAAAAGGAACACATAAAGATTTGATATCCTAGCCATTAGTGAGCTGAAATGCACTGGTATTGGCTATTTTGAACCTATCAATCCTATAGTGTACTATACCAGGAATGACAAATTGAAGAGGAATTGTGTTGCATTTATCCTCAAAAGGAATGTTTCAAAATCTATCATGAAGTCCAGTGCTGTCAATGATGGGATAATCCATACATCTACAAAGTAGACCAGTTAGTATGACTATTACTCAAATTCACACAACAACTGAAGCCAAAGATGAAGAAATTGAAGATTTTTACCAACGTTTGCAGTCTGAAATTGACCAAACATACAATCAGATGTGATAATTACTGGTGATTGGAATGTGAAAATTGGAAACAAAGAAGAATCATCAGTATTAAGAAAATATGGTGTAGATGATAGAAATGTTGCAAATTGCATGATAGAATATTGCAAAACTAATGATTTATCCTTTCATTGAAAATAACTTTTTTTAAACAACATAAACAGTTATACAGGTGGGCCATGCCAGATGGAATACACAGAATTCAGTCTGAGTACGTCTGTGGAAAGAAGTGATGAAGAAGCTCAATATTTTCAGTCAAAATGAGGCCAGGAACTGACTGGAATTGACTGCAAGTTCAAATTGAAACTGAAGGAAATGAAAACACATCCAAGGGAGCCAAAATATGACTTTTTTTCCCCCCACCTGAATTTAGAGACCATCTGAAAAATAGATTTAATGCATTGAATACCAATGACAAGTTGTGGGATGACATCAAGAACATCATACATGAAGAAAGCAAAAGGTCATTAAAAAGACAGGAAAGGAAGAAAATACTAAAATGGATGTCAGAAGACTCTGAAACTTGCTCTTGAACATGGAGCAACTAAAGTGAATGGAAGAAATGATAAAAGAGCTGAATAGAAGATTTCAAAGGGTGGCTTGAGAAGACAAAGTACAGTATTATAATGAAATGTGCAAAGACTTGGGAGTTAGAAAACCAAAAGGAAACAACACACTTGGTATTTCTCAAGCTGAAAGAATTGAAGAAAAATTCATGCCTCGAGTTGCAATTGTGAAGGATTCTATGGGCAAAATAGAATGATGTAGGAAGCATCAAGAGAAGGTGGAAGGAATACACAGAGTCATTGTATCAAAAAGAATTGATCAATGTTCAGCTATTTCATGAGGTAACATATGATCAAGAACCAATGATATTGAAGGAAGAAGTCAAATCTTCACTGAAGGAATTGATGAAACACAAGGCTCCAGGAATTGACAGAATATCCATTGAGATGTTTCAACAAATGGATGCAGCACAGGAGGGACTTACTTGTCAAGTAAGTAAGGCCAAGAAATTTGGAAGACAGCTACCTGGCCATCTGACTGGAAATGATCCATATTTTTGCCCATTCCAAGGAAAGGTGATCCAACAGAATGTGGAAATTGTCAAACAATATCATTAATATCACATGCAAGTAAAATTTTGCTGAAGGTAATTCAAAAATCGTTGCAGAAGTGTATGGACAGGGAATGTCCAGAAATGCAAGCATGATTCAGGAGAGGATGTGGAATGAGGGCTATCATTGCTGATGTCAGATGGATCTTAGCTTAAAGCAAATAATACCAGAAAGATGTTTACTTGTGTTTTATTGACTATGCAAAGGCATTTGGCTGTGTGGATCATAACAAATTATGGATAACAGTGCAAAGAATGAGAATTCCAGAACACTTAATTGTTCTCATGAGGAACCTATACGTAGACCAACAGGCTGTTGTTTGAACAAAGTAAGGGTTTACAATCAGGAAGGGGATGTGTCAGGGTTGTAACCTTTCACCATATTTATTCAATCTGTATGCTTAGCAAATAATCTGAGAAACTGGACTATATGAAGAACATGAAATCAGGATTGGAGGAAGATTCATTAACAACCTGAGCTATGCAGATGACACAATGTTGCTTGCTGAAGGTAAAGAAGACTTTAAGCACTTACTGATGAAGATCAAAGAGTACAGTCTTTAGCATAGATTGCACCTCAACATAAAGAAAATGAAAATCCTCACCACTGGACCAATTGGCAAAGTCAAAATAAATGGAGAAAAGATTGAAGTTGTCAACAAATTCATTTTACTTGCATCCACAATCAACACCAAGCAGCACTCAAGAAATCAGATGTCCATACTGCACTGGGAAGATCTGTTGCAAAAGATCTCTTTAAGTGTTGAAGAGCAAAGATGTCACTTTGAAGATTAAGGTGCGCCTAACCCAAGCCATGGTATTTTCAATCGCCTCATATGCATGTGAAAGCTGGACAACAAATAAGGAAGACCAAAGAAGAGTTCATGACTTAGAATTGTGATGTTGTTGAAGAATACTAACAATACATAGACTGTCTGAAGAAAGAACAAATCTGTCCTGGAAGAAGTGCAGCCGGAATGCTCCTTGGAAGTGAGAATGGCCAGACTTCATCTTACCTACATTGCTTGTGTTGTCAAATGGGACCATTCCCTGGAGAAAGATATCATGCTTTGTTAAATAGAAGGTCAGTGAAAAAGGAGAAGACCTTCTACAAGATGGATTGTCTCAGTGGCTGCAACAAGGGCTGGAGCATAGCAACGATTGTGAGGATGGTGCAGGACCAGGCAGTGTTTCATTTGGTTGTACGTAGGGTCACTGTGAGTCACAGCTGACTAAATGGCACCTAACAACTTACCAAACTAGGTTTAAGAAATGAAATTTGGAGTTCAGACCATCTTAGAGGGAAGTTTAGTTGTGATACAAAAGGTAGCCATTCTGGAAGTAGATTTTTTTCCCTTGTGTTTTATAATTTTTTCCTTTGCTTTTAAGTTTAGAAAGCCTCTTTCCAACCAGTGAGGAGATCCTAAATTAATTCACGTTTTTCATATTTATATTTTATATTTATACACTTGCCTCTTTGATATGTCCAGATTTGTGTGTGTGTGTGTTTCATGTGATGGAAGTCATTAAACTGATTTTTTTCTAATTGTTGTTGCTCTTAAGCACCATTGAGTGGTCTCCAACTCATAATGACCCTCTATATAACAGAATGAAACACTGCCTGGTCCTGTGCCAGCTTCATGATCCTTGCTATACCTGAGCCCATTGTTGCAGCCACTGGGTCAATCCATCTTGTTGAGGGCCTTCTCCTTTTTCGTTGATGCTCCACTTTAGCAAGCATGACATCCTTCTCTAGGGAATGGTCCCTTCTGACAACATGACCAAAGTTGGTGAGACAAAGTCCGGCCATACTTGCTTTCAAGGAGCATTCCAGCTGTACTTTTTTTCCAGGACAGATCAATTAGCTCTTTTAGCAGTCCATGGTACTTTCAGTATTCTTCGCCAGCACCACAACTCAAAAGCATCAACTCTTCTTTGATCTTCCTTATTCACTGTCCGGCTCTCATATACATATAAGGTGATTGAAAATACCATGGCTTAGGTTAGGTGTACCTTAGTTTTCAAGAAGACATCTTTGCTCTTCATCATTAGAAACTGGTCTTTTGCAGCAGATTTTCCCAATGCAATATGTCTTCTGATGTCTTGACTGCTGCTTCTATTGGTGTTGATTGTAGAACCAAGTAATATGAAATCTTGACAACTTCAATCTTTTTCTCTTTTTAGCATGATGCTGCTTGTTGGTCCCAGTTGTGAGGCTTTTTTTTTTTCTCTTTATATTGAAGTGTAATCCATACTGCAGAAGTCTTCAATCTTCATCAGTAAGTGCTTCAAGTTATCCTCACTTTCAGCAAGCAAAGTTGTATTGTCTAGGTATCACAGATTGTTAATGAGCCTTCCTTTGATCCTAATGTCACTTTCTTCTTCATATAGTCCAGCTTCTCTGATTATTTGCTCAGCATACAGATTGAGTAAGTATGGTGAAAGGATACAATCCTGATGCATTCCCTTCCTGATTTTAAATCACGCAGTATCCCCTCATTCTGTTTCAATGACAGCCTCCTAGTCTATGTACAGTTTCCTCATGAGTACAATTAAGTGTTCTGGAATCCCCATTCTTCTCAATGTTATCCACAATTTGTTATGATCCACACAATCAAATGCTTTTGCATAGTCAATAAGACACAAATAAACATCTTTCTGGTATCTTTGCTTTCACCCAAGATCCACCTCCAGCAATGATATCCCTCATTCCACATCCTCTTCTGAACCCAGCTTGCATTTCTGGAAATTCTCTGTTAATACACTGCTGCAACCATTTTTTAATATCTAGAGTAAGATTTTACTTGCATATGATATTAATGATATTGTTTGATAATTTCCACATTCTGTGTGATCACCTTTCTTTGGAATGGGTACAAATATGGATCTCTTCTAGTCAGTTGGCCAGGTAGCTGTCTTTCAAATTTCTTTGCATAGACAAATAAGTGCCTCCAATACAGCATCCATTTGTTGAAACAACTCAATGGACATCCTGGAGCCTTGTTTTTCACCACTTCCTTCAGTGCTGTTTTGACTTCTTCCTTCAATACCATTGGTTCTTGATTATATGACACCTCCTGAAATGAATGAACATCAACCAATTCTTTTTTGTACAGTGACTCTGTGTCCATCTTCTTTTGATGTTTCCTGCATCATCAATATATTGCCCATAGAATCTTTCAATATTGCAACTAGAGGCTTAAATTTTTTTTTCCATTTCTTTCAGGTTGAGAAATGCTGAGTGTGTTCTTCCCTTTTGGTTTTCTAACTCCAGGTCTTTGCACATTTCATTATAATAATTGACTTTGTTTTCTTGAGTTGCTCTTTGGAATCTTCTGTTCAGCTCTTTCATCTTGTCATTTCTTCCATTTGCTTTAGCTACTTTCTGTTCAAGGGCATGTTTCAGAGTCTCTTCTGACATCTATTTTGGTTTTATCTTCCTTTCCTTTCTTTTTAATGACCTTTTGCTTTCTTTATGAATGATGTTCTTGACATCATCCCACAATTTCTCTGGTTTTTGGTCATTTGTGTTCAGTACATCAAATCTATTCTTCAGATGGTCTCTAAATTCAGGAGGGATATAATCAAGGCCATATTTTGGCTTTCATGGACTTGTTTTAATTGTCTTCAGCTTCAAGTTGAACTTGCTTATGAGCAGTTGATGGTCTGTTCCACAATCAGCTCTTGGCCTTCTTTTGGCTGAAGATATTGAGCTTCTCCGTCACCTCTTGCCACAGATGTAGTCAATCTGATTCCTATGTATTCTGTCTGGTGAAGGCCATGCATATAGCCACCATTTGTGTTGCTGAAAAAAGATATTTGCAATGAGTAAGTCTTGCAAAATTCTATCATGTGATTTCCAGCATTATTTCTATTACTAAGGCCATATTTTCCAACTACTGGTGATTCTTCTTTGTTTCCAACTTTTGAATACCAATCACAAGTGAAAATTAACACATCTTGATTGCATGTTAAGTCAATTTCAGACTGCAGAAGTTGGTAAAAATCTTCAATTTCCTCATCTTTGTCTTTGGTGGTTGGTATGTAAATTTGAATAATAGTAGTATTAAGTGGCGTATGGATATTAGCCTGTCACTGACAGCATTGTACTTCAGGATAGATCTTGAAACATTCTTTGTGATGATGAATGCCATGCAATTCCTTTTCAATTTGTCAATTCCGGCATAGTGGATCATATAGTTGTCTGATTGAAAATGGCCAAAACCAGTCCATTTCAGCTCACTAATGCCTAGGATATTGATCTTTATGAATTGGATTTCATTTTTGACAACTTCCAATTTTCCTAGATTTATACTTTTTACATTCAATGTTCCAATTATTAATGGATATTTGTAGCTGTTCCTTCTCATTTTTGTCATGCCACATCAGCAAATGGAGGTCCTGAAAGATTTACTCTATCCACATCATTAAGGTTGGCTCTACTCTGAGGAGGAGCTCTGGTAGTGTAGTGCCTAAGGCACTTGACTGCTAGCCAGAAGGCTGGCAATTCAAAGCCACCAGCCAGTCCTCAGAAGGAAGGTTAGACAATCTACTTCATAGTGATACCGCCTCAGAAACCCAAGGAGGGTCGCTATGAGTTGGGTCCAACTTGCCAGCACATAACAACAACAACTACTTTGAGGAGGCAGCTCTTCCCCAGTCATATCTTGAATGCCCTCTTACCTGAGGGGCTCATGTTCTGGTACTATATCAGATAATGTTTTATGGGTATTCATAAAGTTTTCCAGCAATAGACAGTGTTTCACGGATATTCATAAGGTTTTCACTGGCCAATTCTTTTAGAAGTGGATGACCTCTTCCTTCTTCTGAGTCTGTCTTATTTTGGAAACTCCACTGTAACCTGTCCACCATGGGTAACCTTGCTGGCATTTGAAACACTGATGTCATAGCCTCCAGCTTCATAGCAACATGCAGGCCACCACCATAAGACAAACTGACAGACAAGTTTGTCTCCCTTAGTTATTCCAAACTGCTCTGCTCACGTCCTGGTTTCCCTTAGCTGTTCCAAACTGCTGCCAGGTCACTTCCTATTTCACAATAATAGGTTACCTATTTTAAAAAACTATTAATTGTTCTATAATTATTTTTTTCCTGTTTATTTTTCAAATTTGTCCTTTAGCATCTACCTCTTCCATATTATTGTTAGTTGCTGTCAAGTTGATTCCTATTTATGGACCCTACATGTGCAGAGTAGAACTGCTTTACAGGGTTTTCAAGGTTGTGACCTTTTGGAAGCAGATTCCCAGCCCTGTCTTCTGAGGTGCCTCTGAATGGGTTTGAACTGCCAACCTTTTGCTCAGTAGTCTGTCATTTAACCATTTGTACCAGCAGGGACTCCATTCTTCCACATTAACAGTTCTCAGACTGTGGGTCACAGACATATGTGGTCCTTTTAGGGGGTATGTAAAGTCAAAACTGAGACATTATTTCCTTTTTCTCTGTGTTGATACGTATGATGATGCTGAAAGAACAGTGGTTGTGGGTAAAACTGCTGTCACCTTCACAGGTATCTGGCACCAAACTACTAGTTGTCACATTTTCATCATGCCTATGTATTCCCAACAGAAGAAGAAGAAAAAAAAAAACAAAAAACTGTTTTACTTACGAATGTAAGAATGTCTTTGATGGATCAGTGAAAATTATTATTTTATTGTATCTTGACCCCTAAGTAGGGGCTCTGGTAGTGTAGTGCCTAAGGCACTTGACTACTAACCAGAAGGCTGGCAGTTCAAACCCACCAGCCACTCCTAGGAAGGAAAGTTGGGCATCTACTTCCATAGTGATACCACCTCAGAAACCCAAGAAGGGGTCACTATGAGTCGTGTCTGACTTGACAGCATGTAACAACAACAACGACCCCTGAGTGCACATCATTAATATTTTGTGAGGCAAAATGGAAGTTACAAGTAACACAGTTTTAATTCACACTGAAGGGCAATGGTTTTCTTAAGGAAAAGCACTTGGGAAATTTTTTGAGTTGTGAGCTGAGCTAGCTACATTTTTCATGGAACACTCCATTTACTGGAAAGAAAGAAAGCCAAACTCTGACATTCAGATACAGCTTTTGGCCAACATTTTCTCATATAGGCATGGAGTGAGCCTATCACATCAAGGAAAACAACTGACAGTATTTGTTGCAAATAATAAAATCCAGGTTTATACACTTAAACACACTCAAATCCCCAAAACTAGAAGTTTAGAAACTTTTTTCTACCATTGTGATTTGATAGCTTCCCAACATTTAAAGACTTTTCTGATGAGATCAGTGGTGAATACTATGAGGTGGCCCTCAAGATCCCTGGTTATCTTTTTGTCATCCCCCTCCTTGAGTGTGGAGCCGTACTTGTGAATTACATTTAACCAATATAATCTGTGAAAGGTGGTGGGTTATTACTCTCATGATTTTGTTATGTTATATAAGCTTCTGTCTTGTTAGAAGATTTGTTCTCATTTTCCTACTGACCTTGAAGAGACAAGCTGCCATGGTACAAATGTCATAGGAAGAGGCCACACAGCAGGGAAATGCATGTGGCATGTAGTTGCTGAGGGAACCCTCTGGCCAATAGCCAACAAAAACTTGAAGCTTTCTTTCCTATAGCCACAAGGAAATGAGTTATACCAATATTTTGAGTAAGCTTGGAAGGAGATTCTTTCCCAGTTGAGCCTCCAGAAGAGAATGCAACCTGATTGATACCTTAATTGACTCCCTGCAGCAGAGAACCTAGATAAGCCATGATGAACTCCTAACCCACAGAGACTGTGAGATAATAAATGGGTATCATTTTTAAGCTGCTAAATTTATGGATGGGGTCCCTGGGTGGTGCACGCAGTTAATGCAGTTGACTGCTAATTGAAAGGTTGGAGGTTCCACTCACAGGTGCCTCAAAAGAAAGGCCTGGAGATCTACTTTTGAAAAATCAGACATTGAAAACCCTATGGAGTGCTGTTTTACTTTGACACATATGTGGGGTCACCATATGTCAGAATCCATCCCATGATAATTGGTTTAAATGTTTTAACACATTTTTGATACTATTATAAGTGATAATGTTTTTTAAATATAGATTTTGAATTGTTTGTTAGTAATATATAGTAATACAGATAATTTTTGCATATTAATTTTGTATCCTATAACCATGCTAAGCTCACTATTCTAGCAATTATTGTGTACATTCCATCATGTATCACATAGACAATCATGTTGACTACAAAGGCAATGTTACTTCTCCAATCTATCTGGGTATCTTTTATGTCCTTTTTCTTACTTTACTGTTCTGGCTATAACTAATTAGTCCAAGCTGAATAGAAGTGGTAAGAGTAATCTTGTCTTGCTCTTTGTCTTGGAAAAGCAACCAACATCCAGTTTTTCACCATAAAGGACAAAGTTAGCTGTAGTTTTTCACAGATTCTTTGATCAGGTTGTGGAGGTTCCCTTCTCTTCCTACTTCTCTGAGAGTATCAGACATAGATGTTGAGTTTTGTCGAATGCTTTTTCTGCATCTATTGAGATAATCATGTGACTTTTCTTTGTTAGTTTCTTAATATTATGATTTAATGATTTTAGATTCTAAACCAACCTTGTTTTCCTGGAATAAATGATATATTTCCCTTTTGTATGTTACTGGATACAATTTGCTGAAATTTGGTTTAGAATTTTTACATTTATAATCACAGTAGATATTGTTCTGTAATGGGTTTGCCTTATTTTGGTCTAAGGGTAATGCTGGCTTCATAGAGTGAGTTGAAAAAGGTTTCCCTCCTCTTCAATTTTCTGTAAGAGTTTATGTATTAGTATTGTTCTTCTTAAATGTTTGGCAGGATTCACCAGTGAAGCCATCTGGGCCTGGAGTTTTTGTGGGAAAGTTTTTATCTATAAATTCAATTCCTTTGCATTGGGAATACAGGGATATATGTGTTATCTGTTTTTTCTTCAGTGAGAATTGTAGTTTGTCTCTTTTAAGAAATTTGTCCATTTCAGCTTATTGTAAGATTTTTGGCATAAATTTGTTCATAATGTTCCATTATTATCATTTTAATATCTTATAACCTGTAGTGATGTCATCTCACTAATTCTTGACTGTGCAGTGCTGATATAAGGCTACTACTGATCTACAGAGGGAAGACCTTTTTCTGTGTACTCTACCTCATTCCTCATGAATTCTGAGGTTTTCCAGTTTGGTTTGTGGAAACAGGCATTATTCCAAGCCCTGTGGGAGAAGTGCATGCAGCTCCTTCTAATTCTTTTAGGTGGTTCTTTTCCCAGCCTCAGGTAGTGTCTCACATGCACATGTTGATTAGTACTCAATTGAATATTTGAGGGATGCTCTGCAGATGCCTGGAGTGCTCCATGTGTGAAGGTCCCCGTGTTTGGTATTGTGTTCTGAGAAATGCAGCTGCCTTGAGTTTTTAAAACGTTTAGTTCCACGTCCTCTGCTCAAGGAGTTTGCCATGCTCTGTCTGATTGCCTCCTCTCTGTATTGCTATCTGAAAATACTTTCAGTGCAGTAAGTGGTACACTCATAGGTCTCAATTAATTAATTTCTCTTCTCTCAGGGATCACTCTCTTTCATTGCCTTATACACATTGTCATGAAAACTATTTTTTCATATGTTTTTACAATTGTTTTGTTGTTTCTGGTGGCAAGATGGTGGCAAGTCTCTGTTAGTCAATGTTAGCCATTAACAAAAGTTAAGATACTTTAATTTAAGTGGTGCTGGATGACTTGTATCAGTTTAATTGCCTGAATATCCAATACAAGATATTAATCATGAGAGAAGCAAAGCCTTTTCATGGATAATGCTTTTTTTTTTTTGGTTTGTTTGTTTTTGTTTGCAAACATATAATAGTGATTGTATAAGACCTAGATACTCCAAAATGGATGTCAGTCTTCCCCACAACTCTCCACAGCTGTACCTATGGATAGCCTTGTCTGAAAGTTGAGACTGACTCAATTCCAGGCCAATTTTGATAATAATAAGAAAAAATTTAAGTATGTTTGAGGGTGTGGAATAGATTGTAGGCTGAAGAATAAGTGGAGATGGAATTATCCTTCCCTGAGTGTCTTCTATGTGCTGGGCATAATGTATTTCCTAGGTTAGCTCATTCAACATTCACAACAAAATTTTAAGGCAAGGATTGTTATCCTTTTTTCTCAGAGGAAGAAATGAAGACTTATAGTAAATAACATACCCAAATTCACCTAAGCTATAAATTGAGCCTAGATCTGTCAGCATCCAATACTCATTGCCTTTCATTCACACTGTACAGAGTGCCTTCTTTGACTGTTGTCAGTGGAGACAGTAAGCAGAAACAGACAGAATCAAAGCATCTTAGTCTCCTAAGGCTGATGTAACAGAAATACCACAAGTCGTTGGCTTTAAAGAACAGAAATTTATTTTCTCACAGTTCTAGAGGCTAGAAATCCAAATCAAGGTCTCAGCTATGCCGATACTTTTCCTTTCGGTGGTCCTGGCCATTCTTTGGTTTCTTGGGAATCTTCACATAGCATCTGCCTTCTTCAGTATGTACCTACCTCTGTGTCTGATTTTCTTTTTTTATAACTCAGAAGTGATTGGGTTTAGGACACACCCAACACTTATATGGCCTCATTAACATTACAAAGAAAATCTTATTTATGAACGGATTACATCCACAGGTATAGGGGTTAGGATTCCAGTGTTTTTTGTTTTAAACTTTTTATTGTGATTTAGGTGAAAGTTGACAGAGTAAATTGGTTTTCCTTTCTACAATTCATATACATATTGTTCTGTGACATTGATTGCAATCCTCACAATGTAACATTACTCTTCCCATTTCTTCTCTGTGCTTCCTCTTTCTACTTGTCCTTTTTTCCTACTCCTTGCCACCTTCTGAGCTTTATCCCTGGATAAAAGCTGTTTCTTTCTTTCTTTCTTTTAAATGTCATATGGCGGATTGTTCTAAGAAGTGAGTACCCCTCTAGTGTTATTGTTCACCTTATATATGCCTGTCTATTGCTTAGCTGAAAGTTGAGCCACTGGGGTAAGTTACATTTCAGGCTTGAAGGGTGACTAAGGGCCACAGTCTCAAGGGTTCCACCAGTCTTTATAAGACTAATAAACCTAGTCATTTTTTTAATGATTTTTAGTTTTGTTCCACATTTTTCTCTGACTCTATCTAGAATCTTCTATTGTGATCCCTTTCAGAATGGTTAGTATTAGTAGCTGGGTACCATCTAGTTCTTCTGGTCTCAGGGTCAAGGAGGCTGAGTTTTGTGTGGTACATTAGTCCTTTGGACTATTTGTTTTCATGAGACTTTGATTTTGTTCACTCTACATTGCTTTGGCTGGAGAGAAACCAATAATTGCACCTTGGATGGCCACTTGCTAGCTTTTCAGACCCTAGTCACTGCCTACCATAGTAGGATATAGAACATTGTCTTTGAAACTATGTTATGCCAGTTGAGTTAGTTGTCCACTGAGACTGTGGTCCTAGGTCCACGGGCCCAGAGATTTATTACCTCAGCGTGTTTGGTTACAGCTAAGAAATTTTCATAAATTGGCCTGATTGCTGAACTATATACATGGATATATTTACAGCACATAGAAATATGTATGTAGAATTATCCTCTTCCAAACCTATATATGGTCATGGGTGTAGTCCTTTTCACATACCCATGCTTGTTCAACTTGCCTGTCTGCCTATGTTTCCACTCATAGATTATTGTTAGATGTTACTGATATTGCATGATTGTGTGTATAATGGTATTTCCCTTTGTTGTCTGTAATCTTGTGCACCTCTCTGTGTCTCTTGACTTGTGCATTTAATGCACTTACATTCAGTGTAATTATCAATAGCTATGACTTTACTGTCATCATTTTGCTGTCTTTTTTAATTTGTGTATGTATGTGTGTGTGATGTCAATAGTTCCTTTGTTCAATATTTTTTTTTGTGCTGTTTATGCATTTTCTTATCAGTGCCTTCATTGCCATTGTTTCATTGTTTATTGAGACTTTATGATTTTCCTCTTTTTTATGTTGGTGAGGAGATTTATTAATTTTCTTTGAGGTTACCTTGTAATTTACTATTATCTTCCCTAATGTAAAACAGTCCCTTCTATCTTGATGTCATCTTGACTTCCTCTCCATTTGGAAGTTGTCTAACTACATCATTTATTCCCTGTTTTTGCTTTGTAGTTATCTTCATTTACCAACTGACATCTCTGGTTCCCTATTTAAAATCTTGTAGGTTTATTTTATTTTGATATTTCTATATCTGAGTTGATTTATGGTGATGTTGTCATGTGTCTTAATCTCCAGTAGTTGTCTGCATTTGGTTCTTTTCTTGAGTTTAAAACAGCTTGTTCTATATTGATATTATCTTGGCTTCCTATCCCTTTGGAAATTTTGTAATTATACCATTTATTCCCTCTTTTTGTTTTGTAGTTGTTATTGTTACAGAATTCTTTTCCTATGTTTGTTTCTGAGTAATGTTGTTGTGTGTCTTAATCTCAGGTTGTAGTCTAACATTGTTCGTTGTTTGTCCACAAGACTCCCTTTAGAGTTTCTTGTAAAGTTGGTCTGGTTTTCACAAATTCCTTTAATTTCTGGTTATTTGGAAATACCCCAACTTGTAATCATATTTGAAGGGCAGTTTTCCTGGATATACAATTCTTGGTTGGCAATCTTTTTCTTTTGGGATTTTATATATGCCATTCCATAGCCTTTTTTTGCCTTCATAGTTTCTGCTGAAAAAACAGAGCTTAGTCTTATTGGCTAACTTTTTTTTTTTTTAAATTTATTTATTTTTATTTGGGTGAAGATTTACAGAGCAAATTCACTTTCCATACAGCAGTTCACATATACTTTGTCTCATGTCATTGACCACAGTTTACCACAATGC
>NW_006921702.1:4312811-4334261 GCF_000298275.1 Orycteropus afer afer | reverse complement strand
TCCGAGGAGTGGCTGGTGGGTTTGAACCACCAGCCTTCTGGTTAGCAGTCAAGTGCCTTAGGTGTTACGCTACCAGAGCTCTTCCACTACTCTTGGATCCAAAAAAAGTAAAAAGACAAGGGAAGAGGAAAGAAATAAACAAGGAAAAACAGAGAAGCAGGGGAGAGGGAAGAACTAAACAGAAACAAAGAAAAAAACTACACAGCACTCATAGTAGGGAAGTTTTGACTGGTTGTTGGGTAGGTAGGGGTGGAAGAGATGGTGACAGTGTTTAATCCAATTTTTTATCCTTTTGCTCTTAGTTCTAGGATAATCATCTGTAGCTGTTTTACTTTTTTTTTTTTTTTAAGTCTTTGTCATAGAGGGACTGGGTAGAGTATGTCTCAAGGATGCCATCTTTGCTCCTTCCTCCCTGGCATATTTTAGGGTCGGGACATAATTCAATTCATAACACAAGTCTTCGGAGATCAGAGTCTGGAGGCAATTCTGAGCTAGATTCCTAATCCAGGTGGATTTCTTATCTTCCTTGCTTAGGAGGGTGGTCAGGGTCTGTTCATGGGTAGGGGTAGAATAAGCATCCATCAGGGTTAAAAGATTTCTGGGCCACAGAGCGTGGAGATCACTCCAGTCTCTCAGGTGTGGGCAGATACCTGCTCTTGGTACTAACCAAGTTCATGCAAGAATTGATTTCACTAGATACAGTAGCTGAATACTTGATTTGAAGGGTAATTTAAAAATAAAAATACAAGGAAAATGATACTGATAAAGCAAATTCATCTATTTGCAATCCTCTGAATAAAGTCCCTGGGTGGCAAAAGCAGTTTGCATTCAGTTACTAATTAAAAGGTTGGTGGTTAGAATCAGTGGCCCCATGGAAGAAAGTGTTGCTTCTGTAACGAATACAGGCAAGAAAACCCTATGGAGTGCAGGTCTATTCCATAACACATGGGGTTGCCATGATTGGAAATCAACTTGATGGCAACAAATTTGATTTTTGTTTTTGTATACCTTTCACTTGCTAAGTCACCTGGATAAGTTCCCTACCACTTCTTGGCCCTCATCTTACTCTCTGCATGGATGGAGTTAGGCTACATGTGCGCAGTGACTTTTCCAGAGCTAGTATCATACAATCTCTTCCTTGGAAACAGAGGCTTGGTTAGTTCACTTCCATTTGTTCTGTTCAATTTTTGGCCATTCACCACTAGATGGGGAGCTTCTCTCAAGTTTCCTCAGAATGCTCTGTGAAGGCCCTGAAGGCATTTGTATCCCTAAGTGTAAAGGCATTTTGAATTTTATCACCATTTTAAGGAATGCCAATTAGGATGTTAGCAAATATTCCATTAAATATTTTGCTAAAAAGTTCTAATTTTGAGTTTCTTCACTTTTGTCCATTTTAATATACTGTACTCAGATTTTAATTTTTAAATACTGTTATACTTTAACTACTTGGGATTTAATTTTAAAATGCTTTGGCCTATTTATTACTGGGAAATTTCCAGCAGAACTGTTTTACTTACTCTTGCTTCTATATATGTGCAAATTCCCTTGGATTACTTTTGAGTGAACTCTTCTTTCCTATGTCTACCGGACACAATGAAATTGTGCTGATGCTAGAGAAAGCTAGATACCAGCTCTTTCAGCCTATGAACTTTTGAGATTTCTATTATCTACCAGCCCTTGACTACTAACCAAAATGATGAGCCAGATGAGACTGGTGGTGTAGTGTCTAAAGGCAATTACTGCTAAGTAGAAGGTTGGTGGTTCACACCCACCAGCCACTCTGAGGAAGGGAGACTGGGCAATCTACTTCCATAAAGATTTACCACCTCAGAAACCCAAAGGCGGTCATTATGAGTCAGAATTGACTCGATGGCAGTGAGTTTGGTTTGGTTTTATACCCACGGCATCCCATCATATGTGCGTGCGCACACACACACATGCACACACAATATGTATATATATATATATATATATTATATATATATAGCTGTGATTTGAAGTTGTCTGTTATCTCTGAGACATTGTAATGTTATTGTATTAATTAGTTGATTGTATGTTGGTTTGCTTCACTCTGTTTTTTTTTTGTCTTTGTTTTAATGTATCTGGGCAACAGGGTAGGCATGTTATCTGGTTGCTAGTTTGGTAGCATTGGGGTGTTCATCACATGTATTCAGGTGGATTTGGTGGTGGGTGGGAATATAGGCATGAACTATGATCACTGATCATGCAGAGCCTCTGAGGGCAGGCTGGGTGGATGTTGGCCACCATCTGTCCTCAATCCAGTGGTGCTAGAGAGGGTGATGGCACTTGCCCAATGGGTAGAACAACAAGTGTGGTTAGTATGGTTTGGTAGGGTTGCTGGTTCCCTATTACTGAGGAAAGAAAAAAAGAAAAAGAAGAAAACCAAACCAAAACAAAAAACAAATGCAGCATAGTTCTAGAGCAAGAGCTAGCCACTAAGCACAGCTGCGCTGGAAATGTAGCACTTGTTCCATGGGAGCATCCACTGTTGAATAGCGAGGGTCAGAGTGGGCTATACAAAATGCAGGGGTGGAAGGGGTGAGGCACTTGCTCAGTCAGATCAAAAAAAAGAAAAGAAGGGCAGGGGCAAGAGGAAGGGGGAAAAAAAAACAAGAAAGGAGGGTAAGAAGGAAGAACTGAGAAGAAAGGAAAAAAGAAAAAGGAAAAAGGATAAAACAAATCATGGCACAAATGTTATCTGCTAAACATAGCAGCAGTGGGCCTGCAGAGCTCACTTTAGGGGAGCATGCACTGTGGTGCACAAAAGGGTAGGTGTGTGTGCTACTGACTGCGTGATGGGGAGGGACAAAAAAAGTGGGACAAAGAGGAAGAGAAAAGAAAAGAGGAAAACAAGGTGGTAATATGGAAGAACTAGGATGAAGGAGAAAATAAACAGAGAAAAAGAAAGAAAGAAAGCAGCACTGTACAGACAAAAGTGCCCACAAATAAACATGACTGCACAGGAACACAGTGTTAGCTTTGTGGGAGTGTGCTCCATTGGCCAGGGATGGGCAGGGATGAGTGATGCTAACATCATGGGCAGCAAGGGGAGGGGCCACCACTCTTTGTTGTTGTTGTTGTGTGCCCTCAAGTTGAACCTGACTCATAGTGACCCCTCCTTGAGTTTCTGAGGTGGTATCACTACGGAAGTAGATTGCTCAAACTTCCTTCCGAGGAGTGGCTGGTGGGTTTGAACCACCAGCCTTCTGGTTAGCAGTCAAGTGCCTTAGGTGTTACGCTACCAGAGCTCTTCCACTACTCTTGGATCCAAAAAAAGTAAAAAGACAAGGGAAGAGGAAAGAAATAAACAAGGAAAAACAGAGAAGCAGGGGAGAGGGAAGAACTAAACAGAAACAAAGAAAAAAACTACACAGCACTCATAGTAGGGAAGTTTTGACTGGTTGTTGGGTAGGTAGGGGTGGAAGAGATGGTGACAGTGTTTAATCCAATTTTTTATCCTTTTGCTCTTAGTTCTAGGATAATCATCTGTAGCTGTTTTACTTTTTTTTTTTTTTTAAGTCTTTGTCATAGAGGGACTGGGTAGAGTATGTCTCAAGGATGCCATCTTTGCTCCTTCCTCCCTGGCATATTTTAGGGTCGGGACATAATTCAATTCATAACACAAGTCTTCGGAGATCAGAGTCTGGAGGCAATTCTGAGCTAGATTCCTAATCCAGGTGGATTTCTTATCTTCCTTGCTTAGGAGGGTGGTCAGGGTCTGTTCATGGGTAGGGGTAGAATAAGCATCCATCAGGGTTAAAAGATTTCTGGGCCACAGAGCGTGGAGATCACTCCAGTCTCTCAGGTGTGGGCAGATACCTGCTCTTGGTACTAACCAAGTTCATGCAAGAATTGATTTCACTAGATACAGTAGCTGAATACTTGATTTGAAGGGTAATTTAAAAATAAAAATACAAGGAAAATGATACTGATAAAGCAAATTCATCTATTTGCAATCCTCTGAATAAAGTCCCTGGGTGGCAAAAGCAGTTTGCATTCAGTTACTAATTAAAAGGTTGGTGGTTAGAATCAGTGGCCCCATGGAAGAAAGTGTTGCTTCTGTAACGAATACAGGCAAGAAAACCCTATGGAGTGCAGGTCTATTCCATAACACATGGGGTTGCCATGATTGGAAATCAACTTGATGGCAACAAATTTGATTTTTGTTTTTGTATACCTTTCACTTGCTAAGTCACCTGGATAAGTTCCCTACCACTTCTTGGCCCTCATCTTACTCTCTGCATGGATGGAGTTAGGCTACATGTGCGCAGTGACTTTTCCAGAGCTAGTATCATACAATCTCTTCCTTGGAAACAGAGGCTTGGTTAGTTCACTTCCATTTGTTCTGTTCAATTTTTGGCCATTCACCACTAGATGGGGAGCTTCTCTCAAGTTTCCTCAGAATGCTCTGTGAAGGCCCTGAAGGCATTTGTATCCCTAAGTGTAAAGGCATTTTGAATTTTATCACCATTTTAAGGAATGCCAATTAGGATGTTAGCAAATATTCCATTAAATATTTTGCTAAAAAGTTCTAATTTTGAGTTTCTTCACTTTTGTCCATTTTAATATACTGTACTCAGATTTTAATTTTTAAATACTGTTATACTTTAACTACTTGGGATTTAATTTTAAAATGCTTTGGCCTATTTATTACTGGGAAATTTCCAGCAGAACTGTTTTACTTACTCTTGCTTCTATATATGTGCAAATTCCCTTGGATTACTTTTGAGTGAACTCTTCTTTCCTATGTCTACCGGACACAATGAAATTGTGCTGATGCTAGAGAAAGCTAGATACCAGCTCTTTCAGCCTATGAACTTTTGAGATTTCTATTATCTACCAGCCCTTGACTACTAACCAAAATGATGAGCCAGATGAGACTGGTGGTGTAGTGTCTAAAGGCAATTACTGCTAAGTAGAAGGTTGGTGGTTCACACCCACCAGCCACTCTGAGGAAGGGAGACTGGGCAATCTACTTCCATAAAGATTTACCACCTCAGAAACCCAAAGGCGGTCATTATGAGTCAGAATTGACTCGATGGCAGTGAGTTTGGTTTGGTTTTATACCCACGGCATCCCATCATATGTGCGTGCGCACACACACACATGCACACACAATATTCAAACATATATATATATATATATATATATATATATATGATTGATTTTGTCTTCAAATCCTGTATTTTATAGCAGGGGCCAATATAACTGCATCAAAATCAGTCTTCCTTTTGGAGCCAGGGACAGCAGGGTCCTTTAATTTGGCAAAGAGTAGCCTGCCCCTTTTGGGTAGCTGCTATTGGCTGCTGTTGTCATGAATGATACTGGGAGACCCCCAGCCTTCAGACAGAGTCCTCCTGAGCTTCCTCCTGTCCTGCCTTAGGGCCCTTTGATGGCCAGCATGCTCCCCTGAAGAAGCATTAGATATTTTCAGCCAGTCTGACTCTCTCTGGAGTTTGTCTTAAAGCAGGGACACAGGGAGATGAAAGATAGAGACTCAAGGGAACCTGGTGCATCCTGAAATGCAAATACCTCCTAGAGCTTTGAAATCCACATGTTGTGTGAATGTGTGGAAATAGAGGCTTTCACAAGGAACATTGCTCTAACTGCAAAGGAAATTAGGCAAGCAGTTTATTTAGGAGAAGCAGAAGAAAGAGGAAAGTGATTTGCCCTTTTTTCCTCTTTTACTCCTCAGAGAAGGATGATCCTGCAAGAATCTACCAGGCATAACAAGTCCTTCCCTATTTGCTGGAAATCCCACCCTCCTCTCCTGCTCTGAGGCACAGTTTCTGTTTTGCAGGTTGTTCCCTGGCAGGAGGGGACTGAAGGTCAGAAGAGAACCTGTCCAGGGCTTTGACTCTAGGGAAACAGGATAGAGCTAGGAGACCCAAGGAGGCTCAGGGGACTTCAGGGCCCAGGTATCTGAGGTGGGGGGGTGGGGGTGGACAATCGCCAAGCGAGTCAATACCTTGAAGGGACCAGAGTGCCAGCATTTTAGAAAGTACATCTTCTTAAGCAAATGTAATTTCCTTCCCTGGCAGAGTGAAAGGGCCTGGTAGTGGAGGAAGTGAAAGTTGCTACATATTTGAATAAAGAAGCCAGCCTTCAGGAGTCAGTACCCTGGACCAGACTGAACCAGGGAACAAGCTGGGAACACATCATTTACTTGAGGAGGAAGTAATGTTTGTCGGGCACCCACTTGTGCCAGGAACTGTGCTAGATACTGGGGAGCAAGTATCATCAACATGATCCTATAGTGCTTCCATGATGAGGGAAACGTCCTACGTCTACACTGCCCAACATGGTACCCACTACCCACATGTGCCACCATTTGTCTGCCATTTTGTCATATTGTGGTGGCATGTGTGCTGCTTTGATGATGGAAGTTATGAAACCAGTATTTCAAATATCAGCAAGGTCACCACAGTTGACAGGTTTCAGTCAAGTTTCCAGACTAAGACAGACTAGGAAGAAAAGCCTGGTGATCTACTTCTAAAGGTCAGCCAACAAAAACCCTGGATCGCAACAGAATGTTATCCTATATAGTGCTAGAAGATGAGCCCCATAGATTGGAAGGCACTCCAAGTATACAGTGGTCTCAGTAAGGGACTTGAGGATATCAATGATCATGAAGATGGTGCAGGACCAGGCGAAGGTTCTTTCTGGTGTACATCATGAGTCACAGCTGACTGGAAGACAGCTAACAATAACAGCAGCCACATGTGGCTCTTTAGCACTTGAAATGTAGCTATTGCTTCTGACAGCCTGGATTTTTATTTAATTAATTTTAGTTATTTTAAGTATTAAATAGTAGTCACACGTTGCTAGTGACTCCTGTGTGGAACAGTATAGTTCTATATAGAACTTCTAACTGGAGAATAAAATAAATAGTCTATGATATAGATTCTGAAATCTTGAGGCTATAGGTATGGAAACAAATATTCCATTTCTCCAAGCAAATACTTACTACATAGAATTTGTTTGCTTCCTGCAAGTCATGCCTTTTTAGCTACTCTATATATCACAGAATAGACTCACATACAGCTTCCATAGGGGTGTGGGTGTGTGTGTACTCCTTCTGATACCTTCAGATATCTGCTGCTGAGTACCTGTTTGATAGTTGGCTAAGACTGTAATAATCACTATGTATTAGCAAGAGTATCAGTGAGCAGGTCATCCTTAAGATGAGAAATCATTTCCTTTCTTGGCTACTGTACCTGTGTTCCAGCCTAGGTTATCAACAGTCTGAACTGCCCACTGGACCCCATGTTAGTGGTGAGAGATGTGAGTCCCTCTAGCTGGGGGTCTCAGGCAAGGCAGGCACACAATAAGCCTCTTTCTTCTCTCTGAAACATTGGTTTAATAACACCTCAGCCCCAGGAGAGTTGTCAGCATCACCAAGCCCAGCAACCTTTTTTTTTTTTTTTTTTTTTTTTTGATCCCTTGGTGGCACAATTTGCTCTTGGCTATGAACCTAAAGTTTGGCAGTTTGAACCCATCCAGCAGCACCATGGAGGAAGGGCCTGGAAATCTGCCTCTGTAAAGATTACAGTCAGGAAAACCCTATGAAGCAGCTCTACTCTGTAACACATCGGTCAGAATCTACTTGACAGCAACTGGTTTGGTGTTTTGTTCTGGGCTATCATAGAAGGAGCTCAATAAATACTTGGTGATTGAAGATCAGAGTCCAGCAGAAGGTGCTCCTTCCAGCCACACAATGGAAAGCTAGCTAATGTCTGGTCTGGAGGCCTTCTTAAAGAAGGCCCGACATTTGAGAAATACTGAAAGCGCCTGGCACCTTCATTGAAACAGTTGGCTGCTCTTTCAGATGTTAGGGCAGAATTTCAGTCTTTTATTTATCATATCCTGTGGTCTGCAGCAACTTTTTATGTTAAGAAACATTCAGATAAATTTTAAAAAGAACTGATATTAGAATGTGAAGGAAGGAACTATACTTATTCCACAAACATTTACTGAATACCTACTCTGTGCTACTAAATTAGGCTTTATGCCCTGTGAGATGCTTGAGAGAATGTTGTAAAGCTTTGTGGTTAATTGAGGCTTTATAAATACACATTTTAAGTCTTGGCAATTGTCAAGGGACATTTAGTTTTATCCTAAAGTTGGGTTAGGGATCTCGTGTAATGTAAAGATTATTTTATCTATCTATCAGAGAAGGTGAACTCTTAGTACCTTCTGCCATGTACCTGTTTGATTCTTGGCTGAGAGTTGGAAAATAATTTCTATATACTGACAAATTAGCAAGGAATCATTTCTATGTACTATTTTTCCACCCAGTTTTCTATACTTCTGGTTTTCTTTCAGTCAGAAATATATCATCATTTTGTCATTAAGATCCAAGCACATACCTTAGAAATGCTTGTCCACAGTTTTATTTATTTTGGCTTTGGAATAATTTTGTTTCCTTTTCACAGATTTATTCTGCCCCCTTCCCCAACTTCTTAATATGTAATATTATAAGCGCGTTTTAAAAAACTACTCAAGTGAAACAATTTTGGGAATTCTTCCTCATGATTACAAATGATTTTGTCTACACTGAAAGCATAAATATGGATGTATAAAAGCATCCAGTCATAATAAAATATTTGGAAAGCAAAAGAGAATTTATTAGCTTAGCTGATATCTTTTATTTTCCTATCCCTTTAAAATAACATATTAGATATAATATTAAATTATTTCACCTCAATATTGGCATATTGCTTTTATTTTGCAATTGTACATTGAGTTATAATGTGCTGGGTGCCCACATTTGAACCCAGGATCTGTGAACAGTTGTATGGCTTTGGGGCAATTACTTATCCTACCTGAGGCTTAGGGTTCTGTATTTGTAAAATGAGTGTGTGTGTGTGTGTGTGTATGTTGTTGTTGTTATGTGCTGTGGAGTTGGATCTGACTCATAGTGACCCCTCCTTGGGTTTTCCAGGCAGTATCACTACAGAAGTAGATTGCCCAACCTTCCTTCCGAGGAGTGGCTGGTGGGTTTGAACCACCAGCCTTCTGGTTAGCAGTCAAGTGCCTTAGGCGCTGTGCTACCAGAGCTCCCCTGTGTGTTTATATATATAGCCTTGTAAGAAGGAACAAGAGCATTTATGTAGGTTTCTAGCACAGTGCCTGGTATTCAATAAAAACTCACCAAATGCTAGTGTTTGTCTTTCCTTTGTATTTGCTAGTGTATTAAAGTCTCTAAGCACTTTGTAGTTAGTTTCACGATAATTTTCACCAGGGCCTGAACTAGACAGCATGTATTGAGTTGATATACTGGCACTTTTCATATGACTCAGACAATCAAGGCTTCAATCAGTCCTGAATTATTCAGGTCTTGATTCCATATTACAATGCAGAGCAGAGGCATGACCTGAAAAAGGAGACAGTTGTGGCTCTTTTTGACCTGTCATAAGGTGAATGAGTTTTAAGAGCTTTTCCAGAAACAAAACCAAACTAGTTGCCATCAAGTCAGTTCTGACTCATGGAAACTCCATATGTGCTAGAGCAGAAGTGTGCTCCATAGGGTTTCCAGTAGCTGATTTTTCTGAAGTAGATGGCCAGGCTTTTCTTCCAGGGTACCTTGGGGTAGATTCAAACTGTCAACCTCTTGGTCAGAAGTTGAGTTCTTAACCATTTGCACCACCTAGGGTATCCTAAGAGCCTTTTAATGCCCTCATTTTTAGTTCTGAAATTCTCTGGCTATACCAATATTGGCAGCAGACAAATTTGCTCTCAAAATAGTCCCACTGTTATAAAAAGGGTAACTTCCAGAATTCCAGAGATAACTCATATGGGGATATTTGGGTGAGCAGATGCCCCTTTGGGTGAGCTAGTTCCATGGAGGAAGAGTAGGTTCCAGGGTCAAGACACTGTGCCCTCACCAGCTTTACCTGGGATGGAGTCACTCTGACCATGTTCCTGAGCTTAGTGGAGCCTGTGTCTTCATCTGTGTTGCAGGAGCAAGGGGTGAGGGTGAACCTCCATACAGCCCCCAGCATCAGGCTGAAAACGGTCATCTTGGAAAAGGTCCAACTGCTAATGCTAATAACCCCAGGGCAGAGGTTGGAGCTGAAGTGTCCTACGAAGGCATGGGGGCAGGGATGGAGGCATGGCTTTAGGGGAAATTCCTCTGAGAACAGGACCAAGGCTGGCAGTAGTTGAACCATGTTGGGCTCTGTTCCCTCCAGCACACTATGTACTTAGTGTCTTCCCTTCCAGGAGTTGTGTGGGTGTTCATAATAATCAAAAGGGGTGTGTGAGAGTTTCTGGGAGAGATGGATTAAATAAACCATCTTATCATTATTTTCATGCCTTTCACTGTGAACACACATTGGGACTCTCCAAAGAGGGCAAGAATGTGTGGCTTTCCTGCACTGTTTTGCCCTATTATCCTCTGTATCATGCATAAGGCTTGGGGAACTGTGGCTCAAGGGTGACTCCCTATGACCTTGAAAAGGGTGCTCTGCTTTCCTGCCCCTAGTTTCACTACCTGAAATCAAAGCTCACACCCATCTCCACCCTTCCTCCATTCCGCTGAGTCTAGCCTGCCACATAACATCCTGACAGCTCCCAGGACAGTGGACTGTTTTTCTGTATCTTCCCTCCATTCTCTGTTTAGCTTTGATGCCAAGAGAGCCTTCTTCAGCTAAGCTCTGTACTCCCTTCTCCTTCCCTAGCCCCCACTGGGTGCTTAGGACCCCTTGACACCAGGGGAGGCTGGTGAGGGCCTTAAACACCTCTAGGACCACTCCTGTCAATCACAGTGGCATGTCTTTCTTTGTAAGCAATATGCCTTTCAACCTTCCTTCATACCTTCTCCTCTGCTGAAAATTTTCTAATCTCTTCTTTCACCCAAATAATCCTTGAGATTCAACTAAGATATTAATTATGTCTTCCAGTGGACGCAGCTGGACTCAAGGCCCCATCTATGGGCTTGGCTGTGGACACCCTCCTTGAAACCGTCATGGTCAGCCTCACTTCCTGCTTCTCTGAGACACTGACTTAATCTGACCTGTCCTCACTTCTTGATCTCAGGCCTAGTCCTGTGATGGACAAGTGGGAAAAAAACAGTTGTTACTGAGTTGATTCCAACTTATGGCAAATGAAAAATCCAGATAAATGCTGACAGCTCTTGAGTGAGTGTACATGCAAACCCAGCCACCATGTAAGTGGAGAGTTTAAACTGGAAAAGAAAGAGCCACCAGAGGACTTCTTAGGAAATCTCCCTTTCTCCTCTAAAGACTCCTGCACTTATTAGGCTTCCTTGCACCCTAGGAGCCTGGTCCTGCCTTCTCTGGCCACAGCCCCTTCTCTCTGTGTATTCAGCAATTTTGTCACTCAGGACCATTTTAAAGTTCCCAAGATGATATCCTCTGTAATGCCAGGATAAGGAATAGCCCTCACAGAGAGCCACAGGGAACCTGCAGTATGTGTCTCAATGTGTCCTGCCCTTTTCTCCAGGAAGGTTTAATGCTGGCTCTGAAGCAAATGGGAAAATGTGAAGGGCTTTAGGGGGAAGATTATAGACCAAGGTCCAGATTGGCATCCAGGGTAGGAAAAGCTCTCAGGGATCCCAGAGCACTGCAAAGGAGGACCCATCCCATACACCTTTCCTGGGGCACCCATGGTCCTGATCTGGACAACTAGAACAGAGCAGCCACCACACACACCTTTCCTGGAACTCCTCGGGCCTCCCCCGGAGCACTGGGTCTGATTCCCATACCTTTCCTGGGCTTGACCCTGTGTGCTGGAGGTGGACCCACCCCACATATCTTTCCTGGACCTTCCTTGGTCTCATCCAGTGCTTGTTACTTGGAGGTCCAGAGAAGACTGATACAAGGCTCTGTCCTCCCCAGTGGGTCACAGTTCTTAGAGGAGACATTTAATAAACTGCGGTGAGTGCTGTAATGGTGCTCATACACGAGGGTGCCAGGAACTCAGAGTCCTGGTCTTGAGGCAGCTCCAAACTTGAGGTACAATGAGTTAGGGCTCCTCCCATAAGTCATTCAGCAGCCAGCAATGCTGGAAAAGGTCCTCCAGGATCAGCCAAGGGAGCAGGTGAGAGGAAACTGGGAACTAAGCAAAGTTGGTATGATTGGAAGGTTGGAGGCTGGAGAGAGCTTTTGAGATCCTAAAAGGCTCCTGATCAGGCCTTGAATGCTATTTGGAATGTGTGGATTTGAACCTGTAGATTAGATAGATGTTCCTCACCTCTCAGGATCACAGTGATAGCATAGGTCTCCCCAGATTCACATGATGTCTGTTTTATTTTTATATCAGTGACTACAAATTACACTGTTTTCCTATGGGTGGTATGAAACTGATTTTAAAAAAAGAATCTGAATGCTTCAAAAGGTGGAGTCTGGGTGTGGACAAAAAAGTATTTTGCAAAGGGTGGTGCCTGCTGTGGGTGGGGATGAGGGCGGCACCCAGAGTGGAGGAGGGCCCAAAAGGGGAATTGAATGGAGGGGCCCTGAGACCACAGAACCTTCTCTTGGCCAGGCCTGGGCCTGCCCTCTGCCCGCAGAAAGCTCGAGGGAGAATGACAATGAGGAAGCCTTCACAGGTGCTGGGGAAGCAGTGGGTAAGATGGCACCGTAAGAAGCTCTTGTCAAAGCAAGCAGAAGTAGATGACTTACGTGAGATGGCATCCAAAAAAAGAAGCTTTGTGTGGTATCTTTGGCTGGGGCAGGTACTCCCTAGTGAAGTCGAGCTCTACCCTTTTGTGCAGTGTGGGGTGGCTGAAAGGAGAGGGGAGAAGCCTGGGACTGACTCATGTGGGGAAAGAAAAATCTCTGGACAATTCACATACTCTCGTTGGTTTGATAAAACATGGGAAAGGAGAAGTGAAATTTGTTAACTGTGCTGAGATCCCTTAAGTTCACATTAGGGGACAGTCTTGATACGAAATTATCCATATTATGCAAATTTCCTCCCCAAGCAGCCGTTCCCAGTTATGCCCAGGTCACGGAGGGTGGGGGTGGTGCATCCGCTTCCTGTAGGTCTGGGTCGCCAACTGTGTGTGGAGGAGGAGGCACAGAACCCTGTGGCTGCTCCGAGCAGGGTGCTTCCTGCTCAGAGTCACCCAGCCTCCCCCACAGCCACCATCACCTTGCTCCTGTCCTAAGCATGATCATGAAGTGGGAAAAAGCAAGGGGACTTTACAGTGAGGTTTTCACCTTCCTCTTGAGGAAAATATGGCCAAGAACTGGCATGTTTTACAGCATCAGGTGGAAGTTGAGATCTGGGGATTGATAGATTTTACTTCCCCATTTCTTCTATGTCAACTTCATTCTGCTCACCCCACGGCTACCTCTACACACTCTTCCCTCTGGCTCCCACTTTCTACCCTCTGGATGTTGCTCCCTTGGAAGTGACTGCTAGCATACTTGACACCAAACCAAGCACCCTCTTCTCAGCCCCTTCCTCATTTGATCTGCCTTATGAACCTGCTTATGGTCTTTTCTTTTTGAATAAAGAAAATCTGGGATGTTGTGCATAATTGATGTTCCTTCTAACTGGAACAACAGTTTTCATTTCCTTTGCTGTCTCCTCCTGTTCCTGCCTCTCCACCTCACAAAAGTGTCTCCTCTACCTTCTTTCTCTTTCTTTAGCAACATCCTGTATTTTTCACACCTTTCTTTACAGTCACCTACAAGTCAGTGATTTCCAAATTTGCAGCCTCTCATTAGGTCTTATCAATCCCAGTCATCCATTGGAAGGGCCCCTGGTTGTCCCACAGTTGCTTAAATTAAACAAAAGTCAACTCTTCTCTCCAAATCATCTGCTTATTTCTCCTTTTATTATTCATGGCTCATCTGGTACTAGGGGTCAACACCTCATCATTCCTTCAATGTTTCATCTATTTAATCATCTATCTATTGAACAAATAGTTACTGTGTGCCTTCTATCATCCAGGCACTATTCTCTGGGCTTTCAGACATCTGGGCATTTTCCTTGCCTCATTCCTTGCTTAGCTTGTATTACCTTCAGTTTTCTAAATTATCTCTTCATTGTCAATCACTGCCCAACTCTGAGACTGTTCTTGCCTCCCTGCCCCAATTTCTGATCTCAATCCATGTCTCTGGGAGCTCTGGTAGCATAGTGGCTAAGACACTTGACTGCTAACCAGAAGGCTGGCGGTTCAAACCCACCAGCCACTCCTCAGAAGGAAGATGGGGCAATCTACTTCTGTAGTGATACTGCCTCAGAAACCCAAGGAGGGGTCGCTATGAGTCGGGTCTGACTCGACGGCACATAACAACAAAAACAACAACAACAAATCCATGTCTCTGCTCATCCTTTCGGAGATAGGATATCCCTATTGCAAAGTGGTCTCAGCCTTCTCCTCTATAAAGTGGGAGTAGAGGGATGAGAAAGAACTCTCTATATCCCTTTAATTTCTCCCTCTCCTGACTCCATGGTTCTGAGATTCTGGCTTCTTCTGGCAAGTGCCTTGAAACTCCTGTGGATTATGTTTTAGGAACATAGTTACCACTCACAGAGTCAGCGTCTTGGGAATTTCAGGTGTAGTTTGGTTATGGTTCATGGAAGTGCCGAGTCAGTTTCTTGTGGAACCTGAGGGAAGACTGCTCTGAAGTGGGGCTTATATTTGCATGTTTTTTCTCCTTCCTTGAATTCTAATGCAATGGAGTTCTGAGATCCTTGTTGTCTATGTGTACCAGATCCCATGAATTCCTTGAGAGTAGCACTGCTGAGGTGGATAGTGGGGAGCAACATGGAGCCTGAAGGTAGGGCCTAATTCCACTTCTGCTTCTGTCCTGAAACTTTAGGCAAGTTGAGTCCCTCAAATTCAGCCTGTTCACCTTTACAAAGGGGACTATAACCATACTTCCCAGGAAGTTGTGAACACTTAATGTTAATGTATATGAACATGCACAGCGCAGGCCAATGAGCTTTACAGGCAGTTTGCTAAGCCCCTGCGGCAATTGTTTTAACTTTAATATGGGGATTGCTTAGCTTGTATTACCTTCAGTTTTCTAAATTATCGCTTCATTGTCAATCACTGCCCAACTCTGAGACTGTTCTTGCCTCCCTGCCCCAATTTCTCTATCTCTAAACTGGTAAAAGAGATAACAGGGATAAAAGGTACTATAGAAATGCAAGGTAAAAGAGGAAAGGCTTAATGAACACTCTGAACCTAGGTTAGGCCCTGTTCTAAGGGCTTTATAGCAGTTCAAACCCACCAGCCACTCCTCAGAAGGAAGATTGGGCAATCTACTTCTGTAGTGATACTGCCTTGGAAACCCAAGAAGGGTCGCTGTGAGTTGGATCTGACTAGATGGCAGTTAGTTTGGTTTGGTTTTTGGAAGGGCCCAGAGAGATTAAGCCACTTTTTCAATGTCACACGGCTTTAACCTGCAGAACTGGATTCACTCCAGGCTTGGGTGCTTTAGATTTTGTTCTTACCCATCATGCCATGGTTGGGAACATGCTCAGAGCATACCGCAGAAGACAGCCAGATGGTTGCGGGGCCTTGTGTTACAGGGTGAAGAATTTGTCCTTTGCATTGGAAAGGAAGCTCTGGTGGCATAATGCCTAAGGCATTTGACTGTTAACCAGAAGGCTAGCAGTTCAGAAGGAAGACTGGGCAATCTACCACGGTAGAGATACCACCTCGGAAACCAGGGAGGGGTCGCTGTGAGTCAGAACCAACTCAACGGCAGTGAGGAGTAGTAGGAAATAACTGAAGATCTTTGTGCATGGTAGCAGGGTCAGTAACTTGGTCAGTCCCCTGTTTTATCTCCATGAAGGTAGGAATGAAGTGAGGAGACCCTGGAGGCAGAGAGGCTGCAGGGATGCTCATGTGTGAAGGAGGGCCATACAGAGAGACTTGGTTTTAGAAGAGTCATTGCAGAAGCTGATGTGACAGTGAAAGGCCTTCCATCTTAGTAAAATTTGACAATATTTTCCTACAAAAGCAGTAGGAACTCATGTAGAATGGTTTTGATTTTCTCTATTAGGGGAAACTTGCTGAGATTGAAGACAATGAGGATGGAACAGGTAGGAACTGCTATATTTCTTGTCCTCTGTTTCCATTTGTAGGGACTTCAAGGAATTCTTGCCTGAGTTCTGAGATAAGTTATTGGTTTTGAGAACTGGATACAGGAACTAATCAGACCTGCCCTTGACACTTTGGTATCTGTTGCCCTCAGAGCATGGGTTCTAACCCCCTTACCCAAGCCTTTTCAGAGGGAACCTGAGTTTAAGTGGTGCCTGTGGCCAGAGGGGCAAGTCTGCCTAGTTCAGGGTGAGTGTTAGAAGCCAATTGTCACACATTGAAGTTGTGCACTCTGACTGAGGTTTTTTGAGTAACAAAGCTGGTATTTTCATCTTTCACTCTCTGACTCCCTTGTTCATGTTTGTGTTCCAAATTCAGGAGGGAAAGAGAAGAGCATTATTCATTTTTCCTTCTCCCTCAAAAAAAAAAAAAAAAAATGTGTTTGGATTTGAGAAAAGGATTGTAAATGCCTGATGAGGAAAAAAACAGAGTCAGCATGAGTTGGAGGAGCTGTTGGTAGTTGGTAGGCCCATTCCAGCCCTTCAGTTCTAAAACATTCAGGAGAGTGCTCTGGAAACTGTATTTTTAAAAACTTCTAGGTGATTCTGAGCCGTATTTGAGAACCAAAGTCATGGGGAATTATTGGAAGCACTGGTACATGGGGAGGCTGCAGCTGGAGAGAGAGGCTCATGGCAGCCAAGAGCTTGGAAATGGGTTGTAGTCAAGACTAGTTCAAGGCAGAACAAGCCAAAGAGGACAGGAGCCTGTGCTGGCAAAACTGAAATTGGTGTGGTTGACTTTGTCATCCCAACAGCTGAATGGAATGCTTTTCTTCCCATTTAGAGGTAGTGAACCAAACTCAAACCAAGCCAGTTGCCATCAACTCAGTCCTGACTCATGGCAACACATCTGTATTAAAGCAGAACTGTGCTCCATAGGGTTTTCAACATTGTTGTTGTTAGTCCCATCCAGTCAGTTCTGACCCATAACAACCCTATGTACAACAGAATGAAATACTTCCTGGTCCTGTGCCATCCTCACAATTATTGCTGTGTTTGAGCCCACTGTTGCGGCCACTTTGTTGCATCAGTGCCAATCTATTTTGTTAAGTGTCTTCCTATTTTTATGCTTACCCCTGTAACTTTACCAAGCATGATGCCCTTCTCCAGGGACTGATCCCTCCTGATAACAAGTCCAAAGTATGCTAGATGAAGTCTTGCCATTCTTGTTTCTAATGAACATTCTGACTGTACTTTTTCCAGAACAGATGTGAAGAACATTCTTCTGGCAGTTCATGATATATTCAATATTCTTCACCAACATCATAATTCAAATGCATCAATTCTTCTTTGGTCTTCCTTATTCATTATCCAGTTTTGCATGCATATAAGATGATTGAAAATACCATGGCTTGGATCAGGTGCAACGTAGTCTTCAAAGTGATGTTTTTGTTTTTTAACATTGGGATTTGCCCGATTCAATATGTCATTTGATTTCTTAACTGCTGCCATGGTGTTGACTATTGATTCAAGTAAAATGGAATCTTTGACAACATCGATATTTTCTCCATTTATCATGATGTTGCTTATTCGTCTAGTTGTGAGGACTTTTGCTTTCTTTATATTGAGGTGTAATCCATACTGAAGGCTTTGATTTCCATCAGGAAGTACTTCAAGTCTTCCTCACTTGCAGAAAACAAGGAAGGTTGTGTCGTCTGCATATTGCATGTTGTTAATGAGTCTTCTTCCAATCCTGTTGCTGTGTTCTTTATACAGTCCAGCTTCTCTGATTATCTGCTCAGTATGTAGACTGAATAAGTATGATGAAAGGATACAACCCTAATGCATACCTTTTCTGATTTTAAACCAGGCAGTATCCTCTTTTTCTGTTTGAGTGACTGCCTCTTGGTCTATGTGCAGACTCCTCATGAGCACAATTAAGTATTCTGGAATTCCCATTCTTCAAAATATTATCCATAATCTGGTACGACCCACACAGCCAAATGCTTTTGCATAGTCAATAAAACATAAGTAAACATCTTTCTAGTATTCTTTGCTTTCAGCCAAGATCCATCTGACATGAGAGATAATATCCCTCATTCCAAGTCCTATTCTGAATTGGGCTTAAATTTCTGGAAGTTTCCTGCTGATGTACTACTACAACCAAATTTGAAATATCTTCTGGAAAACTTTACATGCATGTGATATTAATGATAATGCTGGATAATTTCCACATTCACCTTTCTTTGGGATGAGCACTACTGATCGTTCTTTATTTCTAATTTTCACATTTAAATCACCAGTAATTATCAATGTATCTTCATTACACTTTTGATCACTTTCAGACTGTAGAAGTTGGTAAAAATCTTCAATTTCTTCACTTTTGGTTTTAGTAGTTGGAGTGTAAATAGGAATAATAGTCATATTAACTGGTCTCCCTTGGCATTATCAATATCATCCTATCACTGGCAGTAGTACAGTCAGGACAGATCTTTTTTTTTTTTTTTAAATGATAAATGCAGCAACATTCCTCTTCACTTTGTCATTCCTGGCATAGTAGACCATTTGATTGTTCAATTCAAAATGATCAATTCTATTCCATTTCAGCTAAATAAAGCCTAGTATATCAATCTTCAAGGATTCCATTTCATTATTGACAACTTCCAATTTTCCTTGATTCATACTTTGTACATTGCACATTCTGACTACCAATGGATGTTTGTAGCTGTTTCTTCCTACTTTGAGTTGTGCCACATCAGCAAATGAAGGTCCTAAGAGCTTTACTCCATCCATGTCATTAAGATCAACTCTACTTGGAGGCAGCTCTTCCCCAGCTGTATTTTGAATGCCTTCTAAACAGAGGCACTCATCTTTCAGCACTATATCCATAATTTTTTTCAGTAGTAGATCCCCAGATCCTTCTCCTTAGTCTTAGTCTGGAAGATCTGCTAAAACCTGTCCATCATGGGTGACCATGCTGGTATTTGAAATACTGGTAGCACAGCATAGCTTCCAGAACCTCAGCAACATGCAAGCCACTATCGTATGACAAACTGACAGACAAGTGATGAGGTTTTCAGTAGCCGTGACCTTTTGAAAATAGATCACCAGGCCATTCTTCAAGGCCCCTCTGGGTGGATTCAAACCCCCAACCATTTGGTTAGTAGTCAAATGTTTAACCATTTGCAATACCTATGGACTTCTTTAGGAGCTCTGGTGGCTTAGTGCCTAAGGCACTTGACTGCTAACCAGAAGGCTGGCGGTTCAAACCCACCAGCCACTCCTCGGAAGGAAGGTTGGGCAATCTACTTCCATAGTGATACCGCCTCGGAAACCCAAGGAGGGGTTGCTATGAGTTGGGTCCGACTCGATGGCATATAACAACAACAATAACATGGACTTCTTTACAGGTAATGGGGAAAAGGCTGAGAAGACAGGATGTGTAGACAGGGAACATTTTGGCTTCACCTTATATGGGAGCTGTGGCATCTTAGTGCTTCTCTGAGTCTGATACAGGGAAAGGCCACTCAGACTTGTGCTCTGGGCTAGGCACCATGATACAGAGGAACATGGAGTTCTTGCTTGGGTTGAATCAGGACTTCCTCTCAGTCTTTTGCCAATGCCTCATTTCTTGGAGTGGCTTCTTTGTGCCCAACTCCGAGTTTGATGTTGAGAGGCAAAAATAAAAAAATAGAACTTTTGGATACAGCCAAAGAGATTTTGTTCCTTGAGAATATTTGTGCTTTAATTGGGAATGCAAGGTTTCACCAAGGAGTCACAAAATCTCCAAGACATTTTAGCTTGGTATAAAACATGACAAATTTGAAAAGGGACCAGTGATCTTTGGTTTCTGAGCCCTCAGGTCTAATCTTTTGCTTCTAATCCCAAATTCTACAGTAATATTTTTAATATAGTGCAACCTTTAAGTTTATGCCAATCATCAGGAATGAAGGTGAGAGGAAGAGCATCCACTCCTAGCAGAGAATGATAAAACACAACTGAAGGTTGCCCAAAGAAGAAACATAAGGAGTTTAAGTACTCTAGTTGCTTAAGGTCTGCTTCATGCTATTCTTGGAACAGTGGCAGAGAGTAGGATTCCCTCCATGTGTTATTTCCATGTAGCTTCTTCTGAGACCTTCCTTGACTGCTCTTCTTGCCATGATGCATTACACCTGAAATCCAATCCTGTCTTCTAGCCTAAACAAAGTGAAACCTTGATTCCTCCCATCCCAGTTGTGAATATGAGCCAAGTTAGTCCTCACAGTCACCCCATAAAGGCAGTACTCTTTCATTTTGGCCTCCTCAGAGGTAGTCTAGTCGATATGGGTGTATTGAGCAGACAGACCATTAACTTTAATGAAGAGTTTGTGGGAGACCTGAAGAAAGTAAAATGGATACTAAAGATTCACAGCATTAAAAGGCTACTTGGTTGGGTGCCACTGAGTCAGCTCCAACTCATACCGACCCTACGCACAACAGAATGAAACATTGCCTTGTCCTGTGCCAGCCTCATACTTGCTATACCTGAGCCCATCGTTGCAGCCACTGTCAATCCATCTTGTTGAGAGTCTTCCCCTTTTTCGTTGACCCTCCACTTTACCCAGCATGATATCTTTCTCCAGGGAATGGTCCTTTCTGACAACACGACCAAAGTAGGTCAAACAAAGTCTGGCCATTCTTGCTTTCGAGCTACACTTCTTACAGGACAGATTTGTTAGGTCTATTGGCAGTTCATGGTACTTTCAGTATCCCTGATTGGTGTAAATGGTTAATGTGCTGAGCTGCTAACCAAAAGGTTGGAGGTTTGAGTTCACCCAGAGGTATCTCCAAAGAAAGGCTTGATGATCTACTTCTGAAAGATCAGCTATTGAAAACTTTATGAAGCACAATTCTATTCTGAGACATTGACTCTACAGCAATTGGTGGAACTGGTTTATGACTTAAAATAAATAGTAGTGAAATCCACATACATCCTACTCATGGCTCTTAAAAGAGCTTTGAGTTCCTGCCCTCACCATCACCAACTCTATGGTCTCTAGGGTGAACTCTTCAACATGCCTATGCTCAATCTGGAGTTGTGGCAGCCAGGGAGTGATTTGAACAAGCAACTGCTTTTCTTAAAATTCCATCAATAGATATTTACTAAGCTTCCTAAGAAACTGAGTTGCTAAGCTGTATCCTATAGTTTTACAAATAGATACACAAACAAATTCCTCACTCTCATGGTCAAGCCCTTACCTTTAACTACTTTTTCTTAGTTTGATCCCAGGTAATTTTTAGGTGAGTGTAGATATTCCTTATTCTTTGACCTGTGATCATTGAGAAATACACAAGACATAGCTATGAAATGGTGACACCAATTGTTAAATTGTTGTGATTATTATTATAGAATTAATTTTATAG
>NW_006921702.1:4305671-4312711 GCF_000298275.1 Orycteropus afer afer | reverse complement strand
TATTATACATATAGTGGGAGCTCTGGTGGCATAGTACCTAAGGCATTTGACTGCTAACCATAAGGCTGGCGGTTCAAACCCACCAGCCACTCAGAAGGAATCTCCTCAGTAGACTGGGCAATCTACTTCCATAGTGATACCATCTTGGAAACCCAAGGAGGGGTCACGATGAGTTGGTTCCGACTCGACGTCAGTGTGTTTTGTATGTTTATATTTATAGTGTATATATGACATACCTCTTCCAATGAGGTAACCTAAAGAAGCTGAAAACTTCTTCAAAAGATGATGCTACCTTGGCAAATGATATGCTTTGAGTGTCCTCTCTGGGAACTGATGTCAAGGCTAGGTGTGAAAGATGATGAAAATCTGTTTATTTTATCTGCGTTTCACCTGGTTTGGACCAAACATTGCACCATGAAAATCTTCCTTCATTTACTAGGTCTGAATACAGATGATGACTGACTATTTCTTCAAAAGAGAGAAAAGGTTTTTACTGAGTGAGACTGCAACAGTGCAGTTCTGAAGCAGAGTTGAACTTGGCCTCATGGCATTGCAAGGATCCCAGATAAGAGAACAGCTCCCGGGGTCAGAGTGTGAAGGTCAGGACCTAGAATGCCCACTACTTCCTCTGAGCCCACAGCCATGGGCCCATGACATTCATGGTGTTGCTATGTTGGACTGTGAAAAGCTATAATTGCATTTCTTCTTATTCTATCTCTGTTGTTGTTGTTATGTGCTGTCGAGTCAGACCCGACTCATAGCGACCTCTCCTTGGGTTTCCGAGGCAGTATCACTACAGAAGTAGACTGCCCCATCTTCCTTCCGAGGAGTGGCTGGTGGGTTTGAACCTCTAGCCTTCTGGTTAGCAGTCAAGTGCCTTAGGCACTATGCTACCAGAGTTCCCTATTGTATCTCTGTTGTTGTTGTTGTTATGTGCCGTCGAGTCAGCCCTGACTCATAGCGACCCCTCCTTGGGTTTCCGAGGCAGTATCACTACGGGAGTAGGATTGCCCAACCTTCCTTCTATCTCTACCCACCCTCAAATCCACACTTCGAGGTCAAAGACTATGTTTTAGTATCCTCAAGCCCAGCATCCTTATAGACAGGAGGTAGTCAGTGTGCTGAACCAAATTGCTGTGCTGGAATCAGGTCATTTTTCCTATCCCATGGCTCATCTCTGCTCTTCCTCACATCCTGGGGTCCTACTGGAAGGGCATCTATAGCAGATTCCTGCTCAGTATGGCCTTCCTGCACATTATTGTGCACTCCAGGGGAGAGGGTAGACAAAGTATTTGGTGCATTTATTTGTTATATCATCACTACAGAAGAAGCATTTCAAATGTGTACAAAAGGATAGTCTATCCCTCCAATTGCACATCCTGTGTTCACAGATAAACAGAAATAATTTAACACAATCAGAGGCAGATCAGAAATACATTTTCTGCATTTTCTCATTTATAGTCCTGTACGTGTACTTGCCAAAAAAAAAGGCAAGTGAAGCTGTATTGGATATAAACAAATTCAACTTTAACAATCAACACACACAACATTATTTAAAAAAACAAAACAAAAAACAACTGTATTAGAAAGTATTGGGACAATATTGCATATTAATATCTGGTTACACGTGTTCACAGTGAATGCTATTGTATCAATAGCATATGTACTTCTTTTTATGATGCCTGTACATCTTAAATAAATCTAATCTTGGTTCATTTCAAAGTTAAAAAAAAACTTAATGATAGACTTCTGGACTTTAAATAGAGTTGCCCCTTCATTATTGCTGGAATTTAAGAAATGAAGAATAGAGAAACATATTTGCCTCATGATTTATCTACACATGTCCATTTCATCTCTCATCTGTCTTTGTAAGAAGAAATACTATGAGATTTACAATGTAGTCAAAACAAAATAACAAAAAAAGCACAATAATAACAATAATTAAAAAAAAAAATCCATGTAGCTCTCTTTTTCCAAATGAAGAGTCTGAGATTTCATTATGTGGTTGATTCTAAATTTGAAATAGCACATGTTGGTATCTGAAGTAATCAGTGCTGGGACACAACCTTCAGTGGTAATGCAGTGATAATGCAAATATTTTTAGTGACTCTTCAACTAGGACACGCACACGTTTTAAGGTACAACATTACAAAAAGGACTCAGGGTAGGGAGCAGGTGTTGAAGCTTTCCATGTTATTGGGAGATGGGTGAGAGAAGAGGGGAAGGAACAAGAAACAGTCATTTCTAATTGCAATCATCAGGTTAACCTGCTAATCTGAATCTTTCTTTCTTTGATATTTATTTTAACACAATGAATGTGCACGAAATCTATGTACATCTCATTACACAGGAGGACCCAAGACATACACTCAAACCATCACACAACAGAACCACAGAACAAAAAGATATGAAGTCATGCAAAATCCTTTTACCAGCTAGAGGAAAAATCATTAACAACTTTTGGTACAGAATATGGCCACCTTTCAAGCATAACTTAATTACTGGTTGACATTATATGAAATCTTACATTAAATACAACAGTTTCAAATAAAAATGGTGTTATAATATAAAACTACAACAAAAGGTATGTAAACAGACATTTATATGGGCTATAAAAGACCATGAGAAGGAAGGGGGAAAGAATTTTAGAAAAGAATTCCTGAAGCCACTATTTACAGTTCTGGTTTAAACTTTGTTTGAATGATACTAGAAAAAGTAACTGGCTTCAACCAATCGGCTCTGTGGGAAGAATGTATAAGAACAGAGTATATGAAATTTGCTAACTAACCAGAAATCAAAGGAGGCTCTTACTTTGAATACATTAATTTGGATAAGGCATGTCTTTCTCTGTAACTGCATATTGAATCAAAGCTTTCGCCAACTTTAGCTCCCGCCTCTTTTCCTTCACTCAGTGGACTAGTGTACCACAATTAAAATTTGTTTATTTCCAGTTTCAAAATGTCACACCATTCTGTAAGCAAAGAAATTCATGACTGAAGAACTGTATTCTTGTGAACTCTGTCCCTTCAACAAAGCTCAAGTGTATCCGAGGAGGCTTATTTTGGAAGACTAGAGGGAAACAACCCACTGATAAAAGTTACAGTGATTCCAAAGGAACACAAGGCAGACTTGTTGATCAAGAATACTGTTCATGTGTTCTCATTTTTTGGTGAAGATTTCCTAGGCCTTTGATTGGGCTAGAATTTATTTAGATCAGTGGTTCTCAAATAGGTGTGATTTTTCCCTGTACAGATATTTGGCAGTATCTGAAGACATTTTTGGCTGTTACAGTTGGGGGTGCTACCAGGGCAGTGCAATTAGGCAAGGGTGCTTCTAAATATCCTACAATACACAGGACAACTCCCCACAACAATGAATTATCCAGTCCACAATGTTAATAATGTTGAGACTAAAGAAATTCTGATTTAGATTAAATGCTGCTCTCCAAACTCCAATGTTTATATACAATGTTTTCTCAATTGTTCTTTCATGTTCGTCTTGGGGCGTGTTTAATGAAGACAAGTACTGTATGAATTTGAAATTATATGCTCTTCCTTGCCATCATGGTTGAGATTAATGACCTTAATAATAAAGATACCATTATCATGAGGAAGACCCTTCCTCATGGTTGGGCTTTGGATCCCAAAACACCTTAGTTTAGGCTTCAGAGATGCATTTGACTGCCTTAGTACATACAGGCAGAGTTCGCAACACCAGCACCCCCTGCCTCCTTGTTATATCTTTCGAGCACCACTCTATGGGGGTAAATCATGACTGCCCTGTACCTTGTCTCTGCAATGGGAAAGGATCCAGAGCCATGCATCATATTTACACGTGGGCACATGTATGCTACTCTGTCTTCACATTAGAGTGTTTGGGATGTTTTCAAGTTAAGTTTTAAACAGGTAAGTGCTATGGGTCAGCAATGGCAGTGCTGGGCTTCACTTGTCATATTTCATTGATCTGAAAATTAATGGTTATTTTAAGCCATCCTTTTATGGGTTTTAAAACAAGAATAACATAGAGTGAGGGTAGGGAAATAAATTTACTGACCTTAAGAAATCCAGGCCTGTGGCCACAGAATATGTACTTAATTAAAACGAAGATTAGGAGGGTGAGGTCTGGACTTCCGTAGGAACATGTGCTTATGGTCTTAGGGAGGACCAGCCAGGGAAGGGATACAAGCAAAGAAATAAGTGTGGAATTTGGAAGAAAGCTTTGGTTTCTGAGGAATTCGACTTTTTGAGTAATTTAAAGAGAATTAGCGTCCAAATTTTTGGACTGGTGTTGAAGATGTAGTGACAGACATTTTTTGGGCACTGAAGACATGTGGAGGAGAAGGAGAGAGCAGAGGTATTCAGCTATGTGCACAGGAATACTGAGTTCATCCTCCCTGGCATGAATCTAAGAAGGCTTGGCAGCCATCTGAGAAACACCTCAGGACCTTGAAAACCTAAAGAGTCTAAAAGATTCCAAATGCTCCCTCTTTGTGCAAGCCAGCCTGTGAACTACAACTTTTCCCAAACAATTTATTTTCTTATGCAAAAAGTAACTTAAAATAATGTTTTCTTTCAAAAAGAGCAGCTTTTAGCCCTAGACTCATGGGATGTGATGCTGCACCCTCAGCTCCCTATTCAGGCCAGCACTCTCATGCTGGCACCTCCAAGGTGGTCTCACTTCTTGTCTGCTCACCTCCAGTACTTGGACCATGGGATGCCACACATTCTGTGCCATGCTTACTGCTCCTAGGGACTTGGAATGCTCATGGAGTGCGTGAATCCTGTGCTTAGCATGTGAACCAGCACATTCCTTCCCAGGCTTTGGCCATTTTCCTATGATTCTCTGTGAAAAAGGACTGATTGTTTGGAGGAGGGGAATTATAAAACAAGAGGTAAAGGGATTTCAGCTAACCATTTATGGAAATGGCTAATAAGGGAATAGTTTCGGTGCTCCAAATGTTACCCTGCATCTAACAGTAAAATTCTCATTGTTTTCAAAAGCAAATAAAATCCCAGCCAAACAATTTAAGAAAAAACAAAACCAAAAACAACAACAGGAAAAATCCCCAGAACACTTTAAAATCAAAATACATCATCATCCAGTACATGCTGCTGACAGAAGGGGAGAAGGCAGCAGTTCTTTTATGCATTTCTGTTTGTGGGTGATTGTGCTTTTCTTGGAGGGTGGCCCCTGCCGCTTCAGAAGAGAGTGCATGACAATCCATCAGCTTCTAGAAGAAAAGCTTACTTAGCTCATATGGAAGCGATGCTCACCACGGGTGATGTGTGATGAGAACTCATACCTGTCCTGGCTGTGGTAGCCACACATGTTGCACTCAAAAGGATCACGGAAGCCATGGCAGCCCATGTGGATGGTATACATGACGTGGTCCAGGAAAAGCACCCTGCAGTGTTCGCACTTGTACACCTTCATCTGCTCGCCACTGGGGCTGATTACACGGAAGGCATCCTGCGAGTTCTCGGAAGCTGCCCGGAGCACGTCGTAGGCCCGGTGCTCTTCCTTGATGGACAGGCCATTCCGAGCATGGGGGTTGATGTGGTTGGTCAAGTAGATGAGGCCGCCACGCTGCTCCTCGTTGTTGCTCTCGGTGTCTGTGGAGTCTTGGCAGCTGTTGCTTGGTGAGGCATCCCTTTCTGAAGAGACTGACTTGGCTTTGGAGAGTAGCAGCAAGTTCTCCACGGCGCTGTCCTGAGCTGTGTGGTTGGAGCGTTGGGGGCCATCCCCATGGGGCTTGTGGAGCTGGTACATAGGGCTGATGACCGGGACCACCTCAGAGCCACCTGGCGGTGTCTGCACCAGGGGGCGCAGGGACTCAGCTCCTAGGTAGCTGATTGCGTTGTTGATGGCCTGGTCCATCACATGTGATGACATCATTTCATTCTCTTTCTCATAGCTGGTGCTACTGTCATAGGGCATCTCCGACAGGCATTTCTCTCCTGTGGGAAGAGGCAGTCGTTAGTATAGCTTGGCCACTGGTCGCAGTGCTGACAGCTGAAATCTATACCAGGGGCAATGTAACATAATCTTCGGAGTATTTTA
Organism: Orycteropus afer afer; assembly: GCF_000298275.1. Lineage (NCBI taxonomy): Eukaryota > Metazoa > Chordata > Mammalia > Tubulidentata > Orycteropodidae > Orycteropus > Orycteropus afer. The sequence goes on along the minus strand of NW_006921702.1, from coordinate 4,306,651 downwards.
ACACTTTCGTGACCCACTGTGCTCACCAAAATTTTCAGCCTCTTAGGTATATTAGGAAACTGCTGTTGTAGTATATACTGCTGGCTGGCCTAAATTTGTGTAACTGTGTGAATATGAGGAAATGGGCCTCATCATCCTACTATCAGAGTCTACTTGGGACATAAGCGTTCTACATAATTGTGTCAAAATTCAAAGACTGCAAAATATTTTTCCCCCTCGGTTTCAGCATGCCTTCTGTTACTGAAAACAGATGGTATCAACAAAAAATCCAAAGCAGAAAATAATTCAGTCACTAAAGGATTAAAACACTGGCAGGTATGCAACAATATCATCAAATCAGGTATATGTATTTCTGTCTTCATAGCACTTAGCACAGGCACCTATACTCACAAAGCATTGAAAAAAATTTGGTTGGATAAATGAAATAATGGATAGTTTAATCAAAGATTGTGCATGTCAATTTCTCAGTTAAACTGACTGAGTACATACTTGTGTTTTTTTTATTAAGGACAACCTTTATGGAAGTAGATTGCCCAGTCTTCCTTCTGCAGAGTGGCTGGTGGTCTTGAACTGCCAACCTTCAGATTAGCAGACAAATGCCTTAGGCACTAAGCTACCAGGGCTCCTTTAAAATCTAAAATGCTCATTTAAATTACATATAATAATACATATAGAACATTATTATATGTAATTTAAATGAGCATTTTAATTTTTGGTATCATCTATATAGTATTATTCACATACGATTTATAATAATTAATTATAATGCATTTACTTAATTAAAATATATACCCAGTGGATTACTATTCATTGTAATATATGATTTAGTTATTTAAAATGATAGTAGGTTATGTAATCTAAAATACATAATTTTAATAATATATAATAAAATTTAGGAGCTCTAGTGGCATAGTAGGAGCTCTGGTAGCATAGTGGCTAAGGCACTTGACTGCTAACCAGAAGGCTGGCGGTTCAAACCC
>NW_006921702.1:4303666-4305448 GCF_000298275.1 Orycteropus afer afer | reverse complement strand
TGCCTAAAGCACTTGACTGCTAACCAGAAGGCTGGCAGTTCAAACCCACCAGCCACTCCTCAGAAGGAAGGTTGGGCAATCTACTTCCATAGTGATTGTTGTTGTTGTTGTTGTTGTTTGCCGTCGAGTCGGCCCCGACTCATAGCAATACCGCCTTGGAAATCCAAGGAGGGGTCGTTATGAGTCAGGTCCAACTCAATGGCACATAACAACAACAGCAACATATCAATAAAGAAAAACATATTTTCCATCAGCACAAAAAAAATAATATGTGTTTTCTTTATGGTGTTTTTGTACAATTGAGAGCACTGTCACACTGATCATCCCTTTGGATCTTCAGAACAGCCTCTGGGAAGGAAGCAGGGCAGAGGACATTGGTCTCATTTCACAGATGAAAACCTTGAGTCCCATACATGCTCAAGTTCACCAGTCAGTCAGAGTCAGAGTTAGATCCTGGGCCCAGGTCTGTTGACTGCAAACTTGGAGCTCTTTCAACTCCAACAGTACTGGGCCAGTCTGTATGACAAAAGCTGCATCCCCACAGTCTCTTAGGATTTACATAAAGGATAAACGTGAAAAAAGGGACCTTAGAGATCCATATCCTGTTTTATTTTGTTGTTGTTGTTATGTGCCATCGAGTTGGACCTGACTCATAGCGATCCCTCCTGGGGTTTCTGGGGCAGTATCACTACAGAAGTAGATGGTCTAACCTTCCTTCTGAGGAGTGGCTGGTGGGTTTGAACCTCCAGCCTTCTGGTTAGCAGTCAAGTGCCTTAGGTACTACACTACCAGAGATGAAGAAACTGTTACAAGTTAGGAGTAGCTGACACCAAACTGAAGTGAGCGAGATGGAGGTATTCTGGGACAAGAACAAACATTATCTTAGAAATAAATTGTCTGCAGCCAATGCTTGGGGAAACACCTAACATAATACCCAGGTATTTGTGAGCCCTTCTTTCTCAATATTCACCTTCAATCCATTTCTGTTACACATGTCATACTGTTATATTAGACTTCTCTTTTTCTTGTGTGCTTGACCTCTCCTCTGGGGACTTCTGTTCATTTTAGCTTTGCCTGATCAGAACAATGAGAACAATTTTTTTGTTTTGTTTTGTTTTTTAAACAAGAAAGCACTGAAATCTCAAGATAACACCAAACTGTGGTCTTACTAGTAGTGCGTACAGTAGAACTGCAACAGTGGTATCATTTGGTTTGATATGCCCAGAAGCACTCAGATTTTCTGCTAAAGGGGGCTGCCAATGTTCATTTACCAAAGCACTTGTTACTCTTTAGGTTCCTCACCCAGGAGAGAAAGCCATGCCCTGTCTCAAGGCATGCAGCTTCACTTTTCTGTCATCACCCCTGGTCACTGTGTCAACTGCTTACTCTGCTCACACTTGCCAGGTGTCTCCCAGAGAACTTGCTTGTCAGGAAGGGAGCCCATCAACAACTTTAGCTTTATCACTTCAGCTTTAGACCCAGCGCTACTTGAAATTCTGTCCACCTCATGTCTTGCTCTTGACAAGTGACCTCACCTTCTGCTCTACTTATGGTCTAAAATCTCACATTTATGTGGGCCACTCCCCACAATGTGTCTCCAGCCTGTTGTTTCTAATCTTCTTTCCCCTGCTCCTCCTAGCACCCAATCTTTTCACAAATTTCTGTTTAAAACCTAATAAAAAAGGAACTCTATTGTAAAGTTAGGAGCTCTGGTAGCATAGTGGCTAAGGCACTTGACTGCTAACCAGAAGGCTGGCGGTTCAAACCCACCAGCCACTCCTC
>NW_006921702.1:4279336-4303566 GCF_000298275.1 Orycteropus afer afer | reverse complement strand
TCCTACTTCTGTAGTGATACTGCCTTGGAAACCCAAGGAGGGGTCGCTATGAGTCGGGGCCGACTCGATGGCAAACAACAACAACAACAACATCGTAAAGTTATGAAAGGGAGGCTGAGGTTCCCAAAAACTTGGCTTCCCGTTGTCCTTCCTCTCCCTGCTGTTCCAGAGGCACCCTGTGTGATTCCAGGGCTTGGAGGAACATAGTCAATAAATCACTTTTCTAGGCTCATCTTATCTTCCTTGGGGCATCCACACTAGGAGGTCCTTGAAAACTAACAGAACAAAATCTGGTTTCATCCTATCTGTAAAAGACATATAACTTTTCACCCAATCACTGCCCGACCCTGACATTCCTCTTTCACTATACCCTCCTTTTTTTTTATGCCCACTGCCATGTTCCCACAGTTCTTCCTTTTCCAATCAATTTTGACACTGTTGATGACTCTGTTTTTTAAAGATGTTACTCCAGTCATAAATATCGCATGCTTTTGTCTGCCTCCTGAATTAAGGATTTACCTCTCATCTTGACAGCCCAAGGCATCTGGTTTTCCTGGGACCAGAGAGTACTAAGTTGATTTCATCTTTTCCTGCTTAGTTGTAAGTAGGCACTCAAGTTGCTCTGGAATGTGCTCTGTTCCTCAATCATATCCCTACCCCTCACTCATTCCCCATCCTACTATGGCCATTTCTATATTTGTCAGCCTGTCTTGAATCCTCACCCATCCTTGTCCACCTGTAACTGCTTCACTTACTGAAATTCTATTCCTCTTCCAACGTCCCTGTTGCACAGAATCAGCTTTACAAAGCTTTCACTGATCCTCTTTCCTGGATGTGACCTCCCCTTCCCCCACCCCAGGGCAATAATAGACCTTCACTTATGGACAGATTTAGAGTTTCTTAATGTTCTCATGCCTTTGGTCTCACTTTATGTCCACAATAACCCTGTGAGAGATAAGAAGAATGGAACCAAGGCTTGAAGAGATCAAGTCATTTGGCCAAGATAACAGAGTTAATGCGTGGCTTGGATCAGGTTCCCGGCCAAATGGTCTTCCCACTCCTGCATCTGCCTCAATGTCCTCTTGTACTTACACCATCTGGTCTGGATTTTATTTGTCTATTTTCTTACCATCTATACTGGACAATAAGCTCCTTAAGAAAGAGCTGCCTCACTCTTTGTTTTTATTCCTCATAGCACCTGGCACAGGATCTGGCACAGAGCAGAAATTCAACAGTCAAAATGGCATTAGTAGCTAGGGTATTTCTCCTGGGCCAGGATCTCTGTGCTACTCACATTAAATCTTCATGGGAGCCTGTCAAGTAAGTGCTATGACCTTCATGTGGAAGATGAGGGTCTGAAGCTCAGAGAGGGAGGCATTGGGCTTCAGGGAGAGCCTCCTCATCCAGGCCATGCAACCTCCTATCTTTGCACACTGACCTGGCCACACCAGGCTGGCATTTTATCTTTTTTTTTTTTTGTCATTGTTGTAAGTATATCTAGCATACAACTTTTGACAATTCAGCTTTTTACAGGTATACAACTTACAGCAATTACAACTGGCTGTGCAACCCTACTCTTAATCATTGCTATTTAATCATCACTATTAAACCCTCTCCCCTCCCTTCCCCCCACCCCCAACCCATGGCATCAAGATTGGAGAAGACTCATTAACAACTTGAGATATGCACATGATACAACTTTGCTTGCTGAAAGCAAAGAGGACTTAAAGCCCTTACTGATGAAGATCAAAAATTATATCCTCCAGTATGGATTACACCTCGACATAAACAAAAATCCTCACAACTCAGACAATAAGCAACATCATGATAAATGGAGAAAAGATTGAAGTTGTTAAGAATTTCATTCTATTTGGATCCAAATCAATGGCCATGGAATCAGCAATCAAAAAATCAAACAACATATTGTATTGGGAAAATATGCTGTAAAAGATCTCTTTAAAGTGTTAAAAAAGCAAAGATGTCACTTTGAAGACTAAGGTACACCTGAACCAAGCCATGGTATTTTCAATTGCCTCATATGCAAGCAAAAACTGGAAAATGGATAAGGAAGACTGAAGAAGAATGAATGCCTTTGGATTTCAGTGTTGGCAAAGAGTATTAAACATACCATAAAATGGCAGAAGAAAGATCAAATGTGTCTTGAAAGAACTATACCTAGAATGCTCCTTACAAGTGAGGATGGCAAGATTTCTTCTCACATACTCTAAGACATACTATCAGAAGGGACCAATTCCGGGAGAAGGACATCATGGTTGGTAAAGTAGAAGGTCGGCAAAAGAAGGAAGACTTTCAACAATTTGGACTGACACAGAAATGGCCTCAAGCACAGCAATAATTGTGAGATGGTGCAGGACTGGGCACTTTTCTGTTTGTTCTACTCAAGGTCTTTATTATAAATCAGAACTGACTGAATGGTACTTAACAACAACCAGCTCGTGGTGACCACTAATAAACTTTGGTCTGTATGCATTTGCCTTTCCTTGTCTTTTTATATAAGTGACATCATATGGTATTTGTCCTTTTGTGCCTGGTTTATGTTACTCGGCACAATGTGTTCAATACATGTACCTGTACCCATACATGTATGAAGACTTCATTTTTTTCCACTGGCTGAGTGTATTCTATTGTAGGTATGTACCACATTTTGTTCATCCATTTATCTGTTGATGGGCATTTAGGTTCTTTCAATTTTTTGCTATTGTTAATGGTGCTGCAATGAGCATTTTTGAGTCTCTGGTGTCTAATCTTTTGAGTATATACCTAGAAGTCGAATTGCTGGGCCATAGGGTAGTTCTTTTTTTATTTTTTTTGACGAACCATCAAACTGTTTTCCACAACATTTTTACATTCCCACCAGCAATGGATAAGGCTTCTAATTTTTCCACCTCCTTGTCAACATTTGCTGTTTTCTGTTTTTTATTATTTTTATCTTAGCCATTTTAGTAGAAGTGAAATGGTATCTCATTGTGGTTTTGATTTGCATCTCTCTGATGGCTAATGATGCTGAGCAAATGGTGGTCACCTGAGGTCTTCTTTGGTAAAATGTCTACTCAATTCCTTTGCCCATTTTATGATAGGGTTGTCTTTTTGTTATTAAGTTGTCAAAAATAATTATATATATATATGTTTTCTGAAGATATTCTCCCAGTAGATAGCTTGTCTTTTCACTGTTCTTATAAGGTCTTCTAATGGACAAGAGTTTTTAATTTTTATGAAGTCCCATTTATTAATTTATTAATATCTTTTGTTGTTTGTGCTTTTGGTATTGTATTTAGATAATCTGGTAGTGTAGTGTCTAAGGCACTTGACTGCTAACCAAAAGGCTGGTGGTTCAAACCCACCAGCCACTCCTCAGAAGGAAGGTTGGGCAATCTACTTCCGTAGTGATTTTGTTGTTGTTGTTATGTGCCGTCGAGTTGGACCCGACTCATAGCGACCCCTCCTTGTGTTTCCGAGGCAGTATCACTACGGAAGTAGATTGCCCTATCTTCCTTCCGAGGAGTGATACTGCCTCGGAAACCCAAGGAGGGGTCGTTATGAGTTGGGTCTGACTCGATGGCACATAACAACAACAACATTGTTGAAAGCTAGGCCTGACAGTGTTGCCCTTGCTTGTACTTCTAAGTATTTTAAGGTTTCAATTTGCACATTTAAGTCCTTCATCCATTTTGAATTTGACTTTGTATATGATCTGAGATATGGATCCTGCATCATTTTTCTACATGTGGAAATCCAGTGTTCCCAGCACCATTTATTAAAGAGATTCCTTTTTTCCCATTGAATGGACTTAGCAGCCTTGTAAAAAATCAGCTGACCACAAATGTATGAACTTATTTCTGGATTCTCATTATATTCCATTGTTATATCAGTACCAGGCTGTTTTGATTTCTGTAGCTATATAGTCTGTTTTAGGGAGCTCTGGTAGCATAGTGCCTAAGGCACTTGACTGCTAACCAGAAGGCTGGTAGTTCAAACCCACCAGCCACTCCTCAGAAGGAAGATGGGGCAATCTACTTCCATAGTGATACTGCCTTGGAAACCCAAGGAGAGGTCACTATGAGTTGCATCCGACTCAACGGCACATAACAACAACAACATATGTTTTTAAAATCAACAACGTATGTTTTAAAATCAAGAAGTGTGAGTCTTCCTACTTTGCTCTTCTCTTTCAACATTGTTTTAGCTATTTGGGGCCTCCTGCCATTCCATAAAAAGTTGAGGATTGTTTTTTTTCTATTTCTGTAAACAAGGCTGTTGGAATTTTGATCAGGATTGCATTCACTTTGGGCAGTCTTAACATGTTAACAATATTACGTCTTATAATCCATGAACATGAAACACCTTTCTATTTATTTAAGACTTATTTAATCTCTTTCAGCAGTTTTATAGTTTTCATAGTATAAGTCCTTCATGTCCCCAGTTAGATTTTTTTTGTAAATATTTTATTCTCTTATGTGCTATTATAAATGGAATTGTTTCCCTACTTTCCCTTTCAGATTTTTCACTGCTGTTGTATAGAAACCCAGCTGATTTTCATTTCTTGACCTTGTATCTGCAACTTTGTTAAATTCTTCCACTGGCTCTAAAAGTTTTCTTGTGGACTCTTGGGATATTTTATATACAGGTCCTCCATGAATAGAGATAATTTTACTTCCAATATGGATACTTTTTATTTCTTTTTCCTTTTTTATCTCTTTTTCTTGTCTTATTGCACTGGCTCGGACTTCTAATCCAATATTGAATAGAAATGGTGAGGGTAGGCACTTTTATCTTGTTCCCAATTGCAAGGAGAATGCTCTCGGTCTTTCTCCTGTAAGTATAATGCTGGCTGTTGGCTTTTCGTATAGGCCCTGAATTATATTGAGGAATTTCCTTCTATTCCAAACTTCTTCAGGCATCAAGAAAAGGTTTGAATTTTATTAAATTCTTTTTATGCATCTATTGTGATGATCCTGTGGTTCTTTTCCTTTGTTCTACTGACATGGTGCCAAAGTCTGTCAGTTTGTCATGCTGTGGGGGCTTGAATGTTGCTGTGAGGCTGGAGGCTATGCCAATGGTATTTCAAACACCAGCACGGTCACCCATAGTGGACAAGTTTCAGTGGAAACTGTACACAGACCAAGAGGCAGCTATTTGAACAGAAGAATGGAATACTGCATGGTTTAGAATCAGGCAGGGTGTACCATCAGGGTTGTATCCTTTCACCATACTTATTCAATCTGTGTGCTGAGAAAATAACCTGAGAAGATGGACTATATCAAGAAGAACATGGCCCCAGGATTGGAGGAACAATCATTAACAACCTGCAATATGCAGATGCCACAACCTTGCTTGCTGAAAGTGAAAATGACTTGAAACACTTACTGATGAAGATCAAAGATTACAGTCTTCAGTATGGATTACACCTTAACATAAAGAAAATGAAAATCCTCATAACTGGTCCAACAGGCAACATTATGATAAACAGAGAAAAGACTGAAGTTTGTCAGGGATTTCATTTTACTTGGATCCACAGTCAACATCCAAGGAAGCAGCAGTCAAGAAATCAGACATTGTACTGAACTGGGCAAAGTGCTAAGAAGCAAAGATGTCACTTTTAAGACTAAGGTGTGCCTAACCCAAGCCATGGTATTTTGAACTGCCTCAGATGCATGTGAAAGCTGGACAATGAATATGGAAGACTGAAGAAAGATGATGCCTTTGAACTACGGTGTTGGTGAAGAATGTTGAAAAAACCATGGACTGCCAGAAGAGTGAAAAAATCTGTCCTGGAAGAAGTGCACCCAGAATGCTCCTTGGAAGTGAGAATGGCTAGACTTCATCTCACCTACTTTGGTCATGTTGTCAGAAAAGGCTATTCCCTGGAGAAGGATATCATGTTTGGTAAAGTAGAGGGTCATCAAAGAAGGGGCAGACCCTCAATGAGATAGACTGACACAGTGGCTGCAATGATTGGTGCACGCATAGCAAAGATTGTGAGGACAGTGCAGTACCAGGCAGTGTTTTGTTCTGTTGTACTAGGGTTGCTATGAGTTGGAGCCAACTCGACAGCACCTAACAACAGCAACCCTGATATGGTGTATTATGTTAATTGATTTTCTAATGTTGAACCATCCCTGTATTCTTGGAATAAACCCTACTTTGGTCATGGTGTATGACTTTTAATATGCTGTTGGATTCTCTTTGCTACTATTTTGTTGAAGGTTCTTGTATCTATATTCATGAGATACTGGCCTGTAGTTTTCTTGTGGTGTCTGTGTCTGGTTTGGTTCTTAGGGTTATGTTTGCTTCATAGAATCAATTAGGGAGTATTCCTTCCTTTGCTATCATTTGGAAGAGTTTAAATAGTTTTGTGTCAATTCTTCTCTAAATGTTTGGTAGAATTCCCCAGTGGGGCCATCTTGTCCAGGACTTTTTCTTTTTGTTGGGAGGTTTTCAATCACTGATTTGATTTCTTTGCATGTTATGTGTCTGTTGAGAGTTTCTATTTCCTCTTGGGTCACTTTGGTTAGGTTGTATGCTTCTAAAAATTTGTCTATTTCATTTAAGTTAATCCATTTGTAGCACACTAGTTAAGTGCTTGGCTGCTAACCTAAAGGTTGGTGGTTCAAGCATCAGCTGCTCTATGGGACAAAGATGTAATAGTCTGCTTCCATAAAGATTACAACCTTGGAAAACCTATTAGGCAGTTCTACTATGCCCATAATGTTTCTATCAGTCACAATCAACTTGATGACAGTGTTTTGTTTTTTTTTTTAAATCCAGTTTCTTGTCATATAGTTGTTCATAATATTCTGTCATAACTGTCTTTATTTCCTATTGGGTCAGTGTAATGTCCCATCTTTCCTTTCTTATTTTGATTATTTGCATATTTCCTCTTCTTTGTCAGTCTAGCTAAAGGTTTGTTAATTTTATTGGTCTTTTCAAAGAATCAGCACTTTTGGTTTTATTGATTCTCTCTATTGTTTTTCTGTTTTTGATTTTATTTATGTTTTGAATTTTGTTATTTCCTTTCTACTGGTAGATTTAGACTTAGATTGTTCTTCACATTCTAGTTCCTAGAGTTGTCAAGTTAGACTGTTAATATGAGATCTTATTTCTATTTTTATGTAGGCATTTATTGATATAAATTTACCTCTGATTACTGCCTTAGCTGTGTCCCATAAATTCTGGTATGTTGTGCTTTCATTTTCTTTTGACTCTAAGAAATTTGTGATTTATCTTTTGATTTCTTCTTTGACCCATCTATAGTTTTATGTTTGTGCATTTTCCCAGTTTTTTTCTGCTATTGATTTCCAGCTTGACTCTGTTGTGGTCAGAGAAAATATTTTGTACCATTCCAATCTTTTTAAATTTATCAAGACTTACTTTGTGACCTAACATGAGGTCTATCATAGAGAATGATCCATGTGCACTGGAGTAGAATGTATATTGTGCTGTTTTTGGGTGGAATGTTCCGTGTATGTCTGTTAAGTCTAGTTGGTTTATATCGTCAATCAGGTCCTCTGTTTCTTTGTTAATCTTCTTTCTATATTTTCTATCTAATATTAAAAGAGGTATATTGAAGTCTCCAACTATTTTTGTAGTACTATGTCTCATTCCGGGAGCTCTGGTAGCGTAGTGCCTAAGGCACTTGACTGCTAACCAGAAGGCTGGCAGTTCAAACCCTCCTCGGAAGGAAGATGGGACAATCTACTTCTGTAGTGATACTGCCTCGGAAACCCAAGGAGGGGTTGCTATGACTCGGGTCCGACTCGATGGCACATAACAACAACAACATGTCTCCCTTCAATTCTATCACTGTTTGCTTTATATATTTAGGTGCTCTGATGTTGGACACATATATATATAGCTATGATTTTTAATTCTTCTTGATTAATAGACCCTTTTATCACCATGTAATATATTGTTTTGTTGTTGTTATGTGCCATCGAGTTGGAGCTGACTTATAGCAACCCCTCGTTGGGTTCCTGAGGCAGTATCACCATGGAAGTAGATAGCCCAACCGATTTTATCTTAAAGTCTACGTTGTCTGATATTAAGACTGTCACCTTTTAGTTATTATTTGCATGGGATATTTTTTCCATCCTTTCACTTTCAACCTATCTGTGTTCTTGGGTTTAATGCGTGTCTCTTGTAAACAGCATATAGCTGGATCATATTTGTTTGTAACCCATTCTGCCACTCTATGCCTTTTTGATTGGCACATTTAGTCCATTTACATTCAGTATAATTACTGATAAGAAGTGACTTACTTCTACCTTCTGTTATTATTTTTGTGTGTGTGTGTATGTGTCTCAAGTCTTCTTTGTCTTTGTCCTTTAGTACTGCTTGCTTTTGTGTTTTTTGTTGTGAGTCTTTTTGGTTCCCTTTTCCTTTTATTTTGTCTTTATTTTAAATGTATTTTCTTAGTGGTTACCATGAGTGGTACATTTAAGAGCTTGTATTCATAACATTCTCGGCTGAGTTGGTACCAATTTAACTTCAGTAGCATACAAGAAACTGTATATCTTTACCATTCCTCTCCCCACTTTTTTGTTATCACTAATTATGTCTATATTTCATGTCCCTGTAATATAATTTTATCCTTGCTTTTTACATATTTGTTAATTAGAAAACATGAAGGACAAGACATTTAGTATTATCAAGCATGAATATCTTACTGCTAGCCCTTACATTGGGAGTCGGGTGGCATAGTGCCTAAGGCATTTGACTGCTAACCAGAAGGCTGGTGGTTCAAATCCAATAGCCACTCCTTGGAAGGAAGATTGGGCAATCTACTTGTCCATGAATTTCTCTTTGTTATGTATTTTGAATTACTTTCTAGCCTTTTCTATTCCATCTGCAGAACTCTAAGTATTTTTTGTAAGGCTGGTCTGGTGCATTTAAACTCTCTCATCTTCTGTTTTAAATTTCTAAGAGATTTGTTGAAAAAAACCCTAAGATAAATGTTAAACTCACCACTTTTTACTTTGTAAAAATAAAATTTATTGTCCTTTTTCTACCTTCAACTAATTATCACTTAAGTCTAAAACATATGGGTAGTATTTTTTTTTTTTTTTAAGAGACAGCAAACGTTTAACTCTTACCAACAAATTTCTGAGGCATAGAGCTCTTACGTTTGGCGACGTTACTTGCTAGTCTGTCCAGCACGAGGGATCTCTCTGATCCTATCTTGCACAGGTCTTCTGCCATTTCACTGTGATTAGTTTCTTCTTTAATGACTAAAGTCAAAGACAATTAGAGAGGCCAATTTAGAAATGCTTAAGTTTAAAAGATTCAGCTGCATCCAGTGTTAAATCTGACATTTGTTAAGCACCTACTAGAGGCAGGCCCTTTATAGAGATTATGTCTAATCTTCACAAGAAACCTGCCAGCCAGACAGAGTAGATCACAGCAATACAAATGAGCAGCCAACTGCTAATGCTTCTTACTCTGATACTTACTAATTGAACATTATCCCCTAAAATCACAAGAACAAGCACCACCACTATCAGAGTCCAGAAATAATTGTGCTCTATTTAAGAGTACTTTTTAACTTTTTAATACTCCCAAATCCACTCACTCAGTCAATCCTGGCAACAATCCTCTAAATCAAAGAACTGTCAGATCTGGAAATTACCTAAAGGTCCAATTCATCATTTTGAACAGCAAACTGAGATGCAGAGAGAATCACAGCTGCTCAAAATCTTACATTACATTATGGCAGAGGCAGGGCCAAGGCCAAGGGTTCCTTTTCCCTGAAAACACAGTAAAGTCCCAATAAAGAAACACTTCCTGCATATCATAAAAAACCCTAGAAATTATGGAGGGAAAGATGGATGTTTGGACTATTTCTAGTCAATTTTTATTTTCTGTAACTTCTTTCTGTAAGATACAATTTTATATCCTACATTGCCTTACCTATAGTTTCTTCTAGTTTTTATGGTTAGATTTTTTTGAAATATAATTCTTGAATCTCTCTACAATTTATTCTAATACATAAGCAGTTATATAAAGAGTTGAAAATATAAACTGATAATTTTTCAAATAGCTAATCCACTCTTCCAAAAATGGTTTTGTAACAATCCATTTAAATCCCATAGCCCTTTGCTTCCTCCTTTCTCAGACAATATATGCTGATTTGTGACATAGTCTTTTGGAGGTTTGTCCACTTCTGTAATTGATTTGTCTGTCTATACTTCCAAGAGTCCCATACATTACAGCCACATTTTAATGCAGTATCAGGCATTACTCTTTTTTTTAAAAATTGCCAATTTCTTTCTTCAGATATACTTTCAAATATATGGCTACCAATTCCAATAAAATTCATAAAACAAACTTGTGTTAGAAGTATGAATTGGTTTGGGGAGGATGGAAGTGCAGTGTCCTGTCCTCCTATCAACAAGCATAATTTTCTTCTCTCTTTCTTTTTCCAAATGTTCTTTCTTATCTAGTATGTTTAGTAGCTTTCTTCACTGTAACGTTCAAGTTACTTGCTGAGATTATTTCTAAGTAATTTATTCTTCATTGCCATTATAAATGCCACTTTAAAAATACATTTCAAGTTGGTTATTATTGCTGGTATCTTCAATTTTTAGAAATTAAAAATATGCATGTTATTAAATGAACAAACATACATAGCACATACTGAGTATATTCTTTACCCTGATTTATATTAAGTATACATGTAAAATCCACAAAATTCAATTCCACTGGTCATACACTTGACCTCTCAAGCTAATATGCTTTCTTCCATATTCAATACTTATCTGAACAGCAAGGAAATGTGGCCTGCCCAGGGTACCTGCAGGTCTCCCATGAACTGCAGAGTTGATAACAGTAAAGGACAAAAGAGTCCAAAGCTCTTGAATCACTAGCTACTTTGTTCTTAGATGCCTCTTAGGTCTTGCAACACAACTTGTGCACCCAAAGCCCAGGACAAAGTTTTCTATTTCTCTGAATAGTTATTAGGAAATTGTAACTACTAATGAGAAAGCCTCTAGTAAAGAAAACTGTTCAGAAAAATTAATCTTCTACAAGTTGTAAGATAGGCTTTATTTTTGTCAAACACAAAGAAATGAAAAATGACACAACCTAAGGTGGACTGGACAGGAAAGGACTACTCTGCTATCCCTGTGAGCAATAATAAGAGACTGCTCTAGGAGGTGACTGTGAGAAGGACAGGATGGGCTATGCATAAGAACGAAAATGTCCTACCAGCCTCAGAAAAGCAGAACTGACATGACAAGGAACTCACCACCCCACTGTCTGTCTTCCAAACCCAAATGTAGTCCTGGAGGACTCTGCATTAAAGTTTTTTTAATGAATTCCCTCTACACTCCAAATTACTTAAGTCAGCACTTCCTGCTCACCTACCGGAGCTAAGTATTGGCAATGATAAGGAGAAGATGGTCTCTGTCTCAAAGATGTTTGCATTCACTCTGCATATCTGATGTGATACCAGTTACAGTCAAATGCTTCCTTGCTGGCTCTGACCCCATCTGCAGCCACAAGGAGGACAGATGATTGGCCCTTACTGTAAGGATGGTCATTGTCTAGGAGAAACCTTCTAATCTCCCCAGTGTGAAAATGTAAAGACGTGATTTTGGTATTCCAAATAATTTGGTCACTAAAGGGAATAAATGGATATTTTGGGGTTAAATTCATCCTAACCACAGGGTAATAGTTAATATAACTGACTGGTCTATAAGTATATGGAAATAGCCCCTTGAAGAGAATTAAGTTGAAAGTGTCAATATTTCAGTGACCTAAATGTTCATGATGTGCTCACATCCACTCTAATCTCATGCTTTTCCTAGAGCATTTTCATAAGGTTGGCCAGGCCAAAATTATTGTTCAACATTTAAGTACTGCGCCTAGGGTCACATTCAAGAGCAGATTCAGGGATAAGACTCAAATTGAAGTATCCTTAAAATACTGCTGGTTCTCCCATGGAAGAAGAGTTGAAGTGGGTGTTTCACTGAAGTTTGTTTCTTTAGTAACCAAAATGGTAGAGAAAAACGATGTATCCTATTTCTTTTGTTCATTTGCTGTCTCAATTTCATATATGTAATTTTAAGAGAAATTCAGATTATTATAGTTAATGGAGCTTGGTGCTGTAGCTAATATGTTCTCAATAAATATGTGTTGAGTAAACATTATTATTAATGTTTATTTAAACATTAATAATGTAAAATATGTCTTAAGAAGCACTTACTATTTTTTTTACAGAAAAACACAGTATCTGGATGTTTATATTTTATTTTAAAGGAACAAAACCAATCTCTCATCCTTCAATCTCCTACCCTGGACTATGGCCATGAATTGATAGTTATTTACTTATTTATTTTCTTTTCAGTGAGTTTCGCCTCTTCCACTTACCTCTGAAAACTTTCTATAGAAATATCCCTTAGACTTTGAAGGAAGTGAATTGATAATTTAATGGAATCTCATCATTTCACAGATGAGAAGATTAAGGCCCAGAGCAATCAACTGTGAGCCCGCAACTCACAGGTGACATGTGGAAGATTCACTGCTGGAACCGCGGAGTTCCTGCTATGTAACACACTGGCTCTCGGTATCAAGACTCATGTGAACCAGTGTTTAGGACTCCATTCTGACCATTCTCTCCTTGTTCTCATCTGCCTTTAATAATCTAAGTGTGCTCTGGTGAATTTTCCTTTGCGAACAATCTTTTCAAGTTAGAAAGCTGGCTGAGGCTTAATAAATTCTTAACTATTAATTTAACTTCTACCCCTGGGTCCAATGATGATTCTTTCAGCTGTAGTACTAAATGCATTGTGTTATGAAGGAGGTTAAGTCCAGTTGAGCTATTTATAAATTCCTTATCTCTTAAAAAGTTAGAAAGGTGCTTTTTTTTTTAATCACACTGTCATTCCTCTGAGTAAATCCAGCCTTCTTCAGCACTCTCCGTACATGTTTCACTTTATATTATCTAAGATTAGAGTCAAGTGCTATCTTGTTATGCAATATACAACCAAGCACTGATGCTCAGAGGAAAAAAGCAATCTTTTGTTTAATCATTTGACAACCTCAGTACTACTGACTGTCAAAATCAAAATGTATGTAAAATACACAGCTCTGTCAATAAGCTTCAACCTCATGAGCAAAGCAGGTACAGATACTGTACCCTTGGTCTGAACTGATGAAGGAAAACATAGTCTGAAGGTTCATAATTTGATCAATTTTATGAAAAGATAGTTTTAAAACAAGATTTCACATCTTTTCTGATTATTACGTACAAAGAAGCAACAGATACTCCAGGTTCTTTTTTTTTTTTTACAAAAAAAAGAAAAAACAAAAACAAAAAACCTAAAAACTTTTGAGGGTCATTACTACCTTAGAACTTTCCTCAGATTTCAAGGGGGAGAGGTCCTAAAGCCAAGCTCTCTTGAGTGGAGTGAGGACTGGTCTATGGAAGATTTACAAAGTGGGAAAGCACAATGTGCTCCTTTTGTAACTGTGCCAAAAATGTCCCTCCATTCATCCCAGCGGTGGTGGCAAGATAGGCCTTTGGATCTGCTGACAAAGCCATGTGTGGAAGGCCCTCTTCACCCGCCTGCTGGAGAGGGAGAGCCAGCTCCAGGGTCGCTGTGAGCTCTCTGCGCTTACCTGGGTACAGCGTGCCTGGAAGGCCCATGCTTTGCAAGTAGTTGTGGCAGCGCTCTTTATGTTCCTCTAAAGAGCTTCGCTGTTTATAGCTTCGGCCACAATATCCACATTTGTGAGGTTTACCAACTGCAGAAAACACAATTGAGTTCAAGACCCCAATTAAATGTCGGCCTTATGTGTCATGGGAATGCATGCAATACAATTATTAGCAAAAAAGTAAAAAAACAAAAACAAAAACAAAAAACTCTACTCTTGAGAGCTATGAAAGCATTATGGACTTGGTCAAAATGACTGAATTTAAAAATGTTAATGCCTAGGTGGTTCCTTGACTGTACCAAGAACCACGTGACTCTTATTTCATTTTAATTTGTTGACTGTACTGACTAATGACTACCTAATGTCCTCATACTAAGTCAATAAAGCCTATCTTTTAACTAAGGGAAATAACTACTTGTAGTATTATAATGTGGATGTCAAACAACTTCTCAAGAGACTTGAGAAGGTCCTTGTGTCAGCTGGATCCATTCATATTTCCCTCTAAAGTATGCCTTGGGTTCAGGTCCATGCTGGGGCTAGGTCTGGTATAGCACTGGTACTAGACAGAATGCAACCAATGTGAATTCAATTTTAACTTTAGAAACTGAATAATGTAAGGTCTTTAAGAAATCATAAAAGATAAATATGCAATGAGCATTTTATTTCCAAGATAAATTTTCTTGTTTTAACTTGGAAAAGCTATGCTGTCTCCCCAAAGACCTTTATGATGACATAATACCTAGATCAGCTTTGTCCAATAGAATTTATTGTGATGATTAGGCATTCTCTATCTCCATACCATGCAATATGACTGCCACTGTGCTGTTCAATATGGTAGAGACTAGTGTTGCATGGCTACTGAGTAGTTAAATTGTGACTAGTGCCACTGAGAAGGTTAATTTTTACATTGGTTTAGTATTAACTGGTTAAAATTTAAATACCACACATAGGTATTGGCTACTGTATTGGGCAGTTTGGTTCTATACAAGTTTAGCACTTACTGAATTTTTATAGTGAGGACTGGCAAAGAATCCATATTATGCTTAAGTCTAAAGACTTACATAGATAATGTTGTAAGAGATGAAATAGACAAAGCATTTTCAATCACTTATATATTGTTGTTTAGGAGCCGTCGAGTTAGTTCTGACTCACAGCCACCATATCTACAACAGACCGAAACAATGCCTGGTTCTGCACCATCCATCATTTAAAAAACTAATACAAATTCCCACCTTAAGAGCAGCATCTTTTCTTTTATACTTCATTCTCATGTTGTTTGATTTCACATTTTTCAAAGTATATATAGAAGTCAAAAACATCCAAATAAAAATGTTTAGAAAAATGGTTTATTCAATACTTGTGTCAATTAAACCTCTTTCCTAGGTGATAAGAAGCTATAGTTTAAGAAGAGTAATATGAAAATCAAAATTAGACTTCTAGAAAATGTAGTAGAGAAAGAAAGGGATCTTTCCTTATCTATAGAGAGTGATACACTCCCAACACCAGGAAGTAATGTTGAAATATACGATGTTGCCTAAAACTGAACATTTTAAGTTCTGCTTTTAGAAATTAATATAGAGAGCTCCTCAAGGTCCTTTTTTGGAAAAGTTTTAAATTTAGCAAATCCCATGGTCAAAATCACTGGTCAGGATAAATGGCATACCCTCTGCCCTTGAGTCAATTCCTACTCATAGTGAACCTATACAACAGAGTAAAACTGCCTCACAGGGTTTCCAAGGCTATAATCTTTATGGAAGCAGACTGTCACATTTTTCTCCCATGGAACAGCTGGTGAGTTCAAACTGTTAATTATTTGGTTAACAGCTGGGTGCTTAACCACTGCACCACCAGGGCTCCTGAGTAAATGACTGATTTTGTGCCTAGAATATAAGAAACGTGTTCACTGCAATCGACTGAACTTGAGTGTATATGAAAATACAGCTAATATTCTACAGGAAAAAAACATCTCTGAGTTTAAAACTTCCAAAGAAAGCAGTGAAGAAAGGAAGGGGATCCCCTCTTTACCCTGGAAGATCAGCCAAGCTGCTCTTATAATCAGTATAGGACAGATTCTACAGCTATATTGCCAATAATATTTTGGTCTTTGGAAACTTAGGCCACAACCAATTGGCAGGGAAAGCTGTGAGGTTGATTGATCACGATTTTTAATGGAATAGGGAAGTGGTCATTCCACAATGGAATAGACAGGTGGCCACAACTGAGTTTGTCAGACAAAGACTAGAATCTTCGTTTGATTCTAGTGAAGTCATTTTGTAGGACACAAATCACTGTTTTATTTCTAAGAATGTAGTGTCAATGTTACTTTAAGATACAAGAATCACCACAATCCCTGGGTCCATAACAGTTTTCTCACAACCATATCACTCACTTGCTCATCAGTGGATCTATACTAGAAATAAACTGTTCATAGCCTACTACCTGCTATATACAATTATCCAAGTAATTAGTCATACTTAAGGCAGGATGCCAATTTGCCTTGAATGAAATAGCAGGCATGCAGCCAGAATAACATTATATCATAATTAGAGTTCTAGATGTTGCTAATTTCATAAGAGGAAAGAAAAGAGAGTGATACCTCTTTGAATGAACAATTATTTGTGTTTTCTGCCTGCATGAGAAGCTATGCTTTCTATCATCTTGAACACTGTATTATGGTCAATTAAGTTTACATGTACTTGCGACCTTACAAATGATATATTAGTAGTTTCTGCCCCACCCCCCTTACCCCAAGGCCCTGGACACAGGCTATAGAATCACCACACCTGAAGCTTGTAAGGGTATTGTTCATCATGTAGTTCCTTCACCCCACCTGCACCACTAGGCAGGACAACAACACATATTCAGCATTATTAGCACATATATACATTTAAGCATGCTCCCTGTCATACTGTCATTTCATTTTTGAGGAGCCATCTGTTCTCCTTGACCACCTGCAGCAAACCCTTCCCCAGTACTGAGTATGTGTGCTGACCATGAAGCGATGTAGCAGCACTTACTCCACTGTCCTTTCCCCTGATCTGTCTTGCTCTATGGAAGGGCAGTTCTTTAGCTTGGCATGGCTTCTTTTTTGGAAGATCACCCCACTGTTATGATTAATAGGATTTATGGAAGGCTGCTCCATGTTTAATAGTAGGAAGGAGATGGAATCAAGAGAAGATGGTCTATTTGGGCACCTGTGACAGAACTAGCACTCAATGTCCCTCCCTATGGCTCCCCTCCATCTTGTCTTCACCAGTCTGGGGAACCTCCGCAGGTACTACTCATGAGGAGAAAGACAAAGTTCTCGCCAATGCTTGTAAGAATTTGTAATTTGTACCATACTTCTTTCTGGGGTCACTTAGGAAATTACACATTCATTTGGAACTTTTCTAAAGGTAAACTTTAGGAACTGTGATGATTATCTTTGTATGTCAACTTGGCTAGGCTTGGTTGAGTGGATGGGCAGCAGGATGTAGTATTCCTCATGAAGAGACTGGTAATCAACTCCATGGTGGAATCGAATGGGAGCAGCTGAGTAGCTGCCTTTGGGTATGTGGTCTGCTTCCTGTATATAACCAGAAGCTTTGAGAATGGTCTCTAGCCTATGGCATGCTTGGACCCTGCATGTAGCCGTGTCGTTGCTCAGCAGCCTGCCATGCTCTGCCGACCTTGGGACTTAGAATGGTCTTAAGTTAATGGCCTGCTGTGTGGTTTGGTAACATCGGGACTGTGCCTTTTTACTTGTCAGCCTTGGGGCTTCTCAGCCTCAGCAGCCAGCGGCTGTCTGAGTGAAGAAATGGCTCTAGCTCCAGTGGGCCGGGAGCAGGAGGCAGAGCTGAACCCCAAGGTTGAGGGGCTTTCACCCAGCCCCTAGAGCCTGGCACTTTGAACTTGGACTTAAAGCCTCCAAATTGTAAGAATAAATTCCTGTTTGTTAAGACCATCCCATCTGTGATATATTTCTTGTCAGAGTGGCACTAGGTAACCAGAACAGGAACTTACCTTTCAGCATGCACTCGAGGCCCTCCTTCTGTTGGAAGTCTCTCCTGATACCTGCTGCCTCTCACTTATTCTCCCTCCACCCCCTCAGATGCTTCTGTTGTAGCCCTTGTAAAACATATTTATTTACTCGTTTATACTTGTCTTCCCCACTGAAGAATGAGTTGCCTAAGATGCTCAGTAATGTGTGACAAAGAGATGAACAAGATGAAGAGCCCTCTAAAACCCGAACTCTTAAACACACTTATCACTTTCTGGACAGAAGACAGAGCCCATGAAAGCCTCTCTCAAAGGAACACAGAGTTGCTGTCCTCCTCAGGGATAATCTTCTTTATTAGGCTCTCTTGTGGGTGGCCAAATCTAGAGGGAAGGCACTCACAGCACCTTTTCACAGCAGACACTCAATGGAAATGGGCTGAACAGATGACTGAGGTTGTAAACTCAATGAGGACAGGAACATGTGTCCCAATAGTCTCTCAGCTTCCAGATCCTCTGTGTAGTGCCCCACCTCAAATATGATTGACTGAGGCAGAAAAATATCTGTGGTTCATATCACGTAGATCACACCACAGGCAAACATACACATAAAAGTTAGCCAAGAACTATTTTCCTCTAAAGTGTGAGATGATGAGGGCTATTTGATAATGAAATACTGAGGGAGATTTCTCAGGAAGAAAAGGGTTTAATTAAAGTTGGATTTGCTTCACAGGTTGGGAGAGTTTCAAGAATTACTGAGCATTTATGCAAATTATGATTTATCTGAGACCTTTGGATGGTGTGGGATATGTTATTTTCTCACTCAGAAAGAAGTGCTATCATCCTAAGTTCAGCAACAGCCCCAAATTAGTCCTCCCAACAAAGCCCTTGACCGGTTTGCAGTATAAGAGACATGGTCCAGGGAGGAGAGCCTCAGTTAACTGGTCTACACCTAACAGCAGCAGGTAACTGAGAGCCCTAATCAATTCTTCTCTCATTTGGCTAAGAAAAATGTATCAATTACTGTAATTAAAAATACTTGGCATAAAGCAGCAATGAATGTGGTTTAAAAATCAACATGAAGAAAGATAGTTGGGAACTTTTTCACCACTAGCACTCTGTAAAAAGTACAGCTGGTGAAATCTTTTAAAAAACCAGTTACCTGATAAAATGCGACAGGGAGAATTCTTCTTAAACATTTTCATGGGGCTTCCTAGTGTGTATGTGTGAGATAGGCAGAGAGAGAGAGTGAAAGAGAGAAAGAGAGAGAGAGTATGTGTGTTGTGTGCATTTTCCCATCCCATTCCACAAATTTATTGGGAAAAGCAGGGCATATTGGGGGTGGAGCAGGGGTAAGGATGTCAATGTAAACTAGTAAAAAACAGTTGCTGTTTAGTCGAATCTGACTCATGGTGACCTCATGTGTGTCACTGTAATAAATCCATAGGGTTTTCAACGGCTGATATTTTGGAAGTAGATCACAGGCTTTTCTTCTGAGGTGCCTCTGGGTGGACTCAAACCTCTAATCCTTCAGCTAGCAGCTGAGTGCATTAACCATTTGAACTACCCAAAGACATCTTTCAAAATAAATGATGGACAATATCAGATGGAGAACTTCACCCTGGGACTGAGCTTGGGAGGTGCGCAATGAAGACAGTGTCCATGTACTCAGTACATGAGAGGGGTCACTGCCCTGACAAAGCAGGGTTGTCTAGTACCCAGGATGCCCAAGGGACCTACCTGAGTGTGTCCTCAGGTGGCCCGTGAGGGCATCCCTCCGACGGCACGCGTAGTTGCAGAGGTGGCACTTGAAGGGCTTCTCCCCAGAATGTAACTTGATGTGGCGCAGGAGATTGCCTTTCTGAGTGAAAGAGGCGCCGCACTGATTACACTGGAAAGGGCGTTCCCCTGCGAGGAGGAGAGGGAGAGGTATGTGAGAACAAAACTCTAACACTGGAACAAGAAGGAATCTCAGTGAGAAAGTTGTTCCCACTGGTGCTCTGTGACTTCCACCAGCTGCAGGTTTGATAGAACATGAGGCTTTCAGACTAAACCTGCCAGCTTCTTAACGCTTCACTGGTTGGGTCAATTTGATCTGAAAATCTAATTTTTTTTTCCTAAATCAGAATGGCACATCACAATGCAAATTCAAACTCATTTAAATAAAGTGACTGCAACATTTTGTGATGAAGAGCCACTCTTCCTGATCAGCAGTTTTGGAATAAACCAATATCCAATTTTGCATGTTGTGGCATTTGGTGGGGTTTTTAATGTGGCTTTTTTCAAAGGGTCTTTAAAATATGCCACTGAAGCAGCAAAATAAAAAGGAAACTCATTAAAAATGCATTTCAGGATCACAAGTTCATTTCAGCGTTACATTCTTATATTTAAATGAAAGGCACTTCATTATAACAGTTATAATAACTTCTTTTCATTTACATTTTCCCTGTATTTTCCCTTTCAATTTCTTCTCCATTACCTGTCTGTCCCTAAGCAGGCAAATCAGGAAAGAGACAGAGAGGGAGTGTGCGGGTGAGAGAAAGAGAGAGAGAGAGAGAGGGAGAGAGAGAGAGAGGGAGGGAGAGAGAGATTAAATAAAATGAGAAGTTAAGATACTGTGAAGGAAGCTCAACGGCTTCCAAATAAAAGTCCCGAATCTCCCTGTGGCAGGGCATGAAAATCAGAGTTGCAATGAGATTTCTTGCTTTTTCTTTCCTCACAAATTCTAAAACCTTTATTGTTTGTTTATATCCACAGAAGACAAGTTATATGTTCAGTACAAATATTCTAAAAGATGCAATTTAGTTTATTATTAGGGGATTCTTTCAGGGGTAATACTACTGAATTTTGCAACTAAGAAAATGTTCGAACCTCTGGTCTGTGTGGTACCACATGTCCCTATGTTCTGTATGTAACAAAGGAATGAGCAGGTATCTGAGAAAAAGAAATATACTGCTTTCCTATAAGTAGTCCTAACTCTTGGAATCTAAATCAGTGAGCATTTCCTTTAACTCTCACTTAATAGAGTAATGAATTTGTTAAGTAAATATTCAAGTTTGTTTTTAAAAACAAGGGCTATATTTAGGAGAAGAATAATATGGGACTACAATTTCTGGTGTTGAGATATCATGAAAAGGTACTTCATAGTGACAATAAGGATAAAGACAGTAACTAGGATATATCTGATATTTCCACAAATCCAACTCTGCAATAAATTTGAGCAGAGAGAACGCAGGTCGGAAGGTATTGGAACAAACAGGTATTTGAAAACAAACAAACAAAAACAATTAACTAGCTAAATCTCTAAATTACAACTGCATACATGTGGCTGATATTGGATGGGGAGACTGACATAGCTGATATCAGGTAGTCCTGAGGAGCTTTCAGTGGAGAAAAAACATTTGATTATTTGTTAGAAATACTTTCAGTCTTTCATTGGTTTATGTGTGTATGGTATGTGTGTTTCACTTTAAGTGGACAAAAGTGGGGAAAAAAAGGGTGAACACTGTGTGCAGGGACACCCAGACTGGGTAAAATGAAATATGTCTCCAGCCTACGGCTCTCACTTTGATGGGGTGAAACCTCAGTCTGGTGGGAAAGACAGTCAGTTGACGAATATGTCACGAAAAGGCTTATGATAAGGATGTGGGGCACTCTTGGTGACACAAACTTTTCTTGTGGTAAGACCCAGGGCTAGTGAAGCCAAACGTTGGTAATGTCAATACCCCTGCATATGTGGATAGGGTGCTGGAGTGTCATGCTTCTCCCAGGTCTGCAGGACTAGAGAGATACCCAGAAGTGAGACCACACAGTGGAACCAGTGTCTCAGCAAAGGACAGATTTTCACAGCTTTGTCTGCTTTCCACAGAAAGGGTCAAGAAGGGAGAACAGCAGCCGTCTCTTAGAGTAAAATCTGTCTTCTAATTTGACTAAACAGTTTTCTTGTGTCCTGCTGTGCTGTGCATCTTTATCCCTGCTGGCAAGGTTTACTGGAAATCTATTTGCTTCTGATTGCCTGTGCTGGCATGAATATGTATCATAGGCATGGGGACTTCTGAAAATAGAGCCTTCACCAAAGTTACAAAGAAGCCCTCTACCGAAGTTAGCTTGCTCCGAAAGATGTTGTCATCAGACAAGGAGGCCTGTCCTAGGAGATGCACAACTGAACGCCAGCCCACCTCTTTGTCGTCTTCTTTGGGCTGTGCCAATTGCTTGCCTCCTGTTGGTCAACAGTTTGCTTACTGAAGCTAAAGAGGATAAAGCTTTGCCAAGATTATATTTACTTTTATTTTAATTGGGCTGAGGCATTTAAGATAATTAATTCAAATTTTAGTTTTTAATCCCAGTGACTCTACAGAGCTATCATGTCAGGAATCCTCTATAAGAATATTTGAGTTGCTTTTAATAACTTAATTGGATAAAAAAGAGATGGTCTTCATGGATGTTTCCATCAAATAAGATCTCTGAGGGTATATGGGAAGAGGAGGAATGCAAAAAACAAAATCTAATCTGCAAGAATTTACTCAAGACTTTTGTGACTGCCCTGATGCCGCACCACCATGAGTGTACAGGGTTCCTCTTTACGTGGCACAGGCACAGGGCAGGCACAGTGCTCATGCACCCTGGACTATAAAGAATAACTACAGTTCACTTCTTTTCATCTTCATTATTTAAAAAATCCCAGCATTTGAGATCATAAGACCTTATATTTGCATGCTGGTTTTTTCCCCTGCATTTCATGTTTCTTTCATATCACTTTTCCCATGTGTCAAGGAGAGGCACTATGATTACACTTCAGTTAATAATATGAAACTTACCAGCAAAGTAGGAGTATCCATGACCCACTTAGAATACAGTGCCACAAGCACAGTACTTTGTAAGGGTGGTGATGTGTGGAGAGGGAGGGGGTTCTACTGGTGGGAGATGCACTGAAATCACAATGATTATTGGGGAAGGAAAACAACATGGAACTGGTTTGTGGGCTCACCCTAAAGGCTGATGGAGGAGAAACAAGGGCCATAGGTGAGGCTTAGCTTCTCTGGCTGGTAAATGGCTAGAGCATAGCTAAGCTCCCAATTGAAGGGCCATTCTAAAATGGTGCAGTTCACAGTGCACTACTCAACTGCACATCCCTAATGAGATCATGTACTGGCAGCACTAGCATCCCTAGACACCGGTGAGGAATTCTCCCTCGGCTCTTTATTTTTTACCAGATTTTCAATGATTTATATGCCCTTCAGAATATCAGAAGTACTGCTCTAGAAACATTTTACACTTAAGAGAACTCAGGGAAGGGGTCAATGGTGGACTATTTGTGCCTTCCTTATCATATTCCACTCAGATCCCAGGAAAATAAAACCATTGCTAGTGTTACTGTCTATTCTAAATCTAGTTGGCCAGTATATTTCTTTATCTACCTGTGACCCCAATATTTATGCAGTGGAAATGCACTATATAAAGACTGTCCATGGGTTCACTGTTTCAGGTTTTAGGTTTTTAAATTTTATTTTAAATAAAGGTCAATGCAGGAATAAAAAATTGCTGAGTGGTACCTACTCTACTGGAATTTCCTCATTCCGTAAGTGGAAGAACTAGAACTAGGCATATGCAATCACTTGGCATTCTGCTGTTAAGTGTGAGAAGTGGGCAGCATCAAGCAGGTGCTCCTCTGCATATCTGTCCCTGGCAGGCTTATTCATTAAATGTAATTATTCTCTTTATCAGGTCAGGCAGTCATTATATTTTGGCAATTTAGTATGCCAGAATTTGATTCATTTATCAAATATTTATTTAAGAGAATTTTCACTGTACGCTCAGGCTTTACATGAATTAGCAGGAAAGTAATTCATTTGTGAGGTTTATTCCTTCATCAGGAATGTATGAAAATGGGTCCCAGCACATTCTGCATAGTGTCTGTCACAGGGTATCCTCTTTTCACTTTAATTTCCTCTTGATTACAAAAGGGGAGGACATGATCACTCCTATAAGCATCCTTAGGGCTAGGTGTGCGTGTCTATTTCACTGGGTAATTGGAGGATTCAGGAGCACATTAGGAATAGCAAAGTTTATTTAATTTTAGAAGTTATTTTTTTTATTAAAAACATATTTTCATATTTTCCAAATAGACTAAAAATGGAATACATCACTTTAGAAACTGCCCTGATTTGAACATAAAAATTGTAACTGCAAAAATATATGCATTTTCTGATAACCCAGCTTTTTTTTCCTCAATGGATTTTCTGAATCTTTGCTTAATTTTTGATAAACATACATTTGTTTTGCCCCAGGTAAAAATAACAAGAGACTATGATTTTCAAGTCTTCTTCTTCCCTGACACATCTTACTAAATCTTTTGTGTTTCCAAAGTATGGTTTTCATCTAGTTGTTGGCTTTTATTTTGCTCCTGGGTATCGTGATGGCAGACGGTAGCTTTATTAAGATCTACTAATACGTAGTGCCTAAGGCACTTGACTGCTAACCTGGAGGCTGGTGGTTCAAACCTACCAGCCACTCCTCGGAAGGAAGATGGGGCAATCTACTTCCGTAGTGATACTGCCTCAGAAACCCAAGGAGGGGTCGCTATG
>NW_006921702.1:4268632-4279211 GCF_000298275.1 Orycteropus afer afer | reverse complement strand
AAGGAAGGTTGGGCAATCTACTTCTGTAGTGATACTGCCTTGGAAACCCAAGGAGGGGTCACTATGAGTCAGATCCAACTCAACGGCAGTGCGTTTTTTTAGTGCGTTGTAATGCTACCTCATAGGCAGCGATGGATCAGGGATTATATATTTTATATTAACAGTTTCAGTGACCATTAGACTTGCTGATTGTATTGTGCTTTGCCTGTCTTTAGGGCCCTTTTCCATAGAAGTAAGAGTCAAGTTTCTCTTCAACTCAAAAGAAACCACATTCTTACAGTTAAAGGTAAAATTCATCCCATTAATATTTTATTTCTAAGACTCTTTACCATCATTAGTGGTGGTGACTCAACAGTTTTGCTGTAAAAGTAGCTGATTGTTCAGTCAACATGTTATTAGGGATGCAGAACACAGGGCAGAATGTGGGCCAGTTGGGTCTGTCTACGCTATATTTACCCATACCCTTGAATTTGAGAATACCGTGTGAGTTGAGGTCACTATCTGACACTTAACTTTATTCCTTCATTTTTGGATACAGAATATTATATTCTCCTCTACATCTGAAGCCTTCAATCAACCATTCAATAAGATAGGAGTTTTGGCATTAAATTATTCACCAATTTGAGATAGAAATTTGTGGGAATGAAATCATCTTATTCAAAATCTTATCTGTTATAAGGCAAGACATTCTGAAAGCTGATCTGAACTCTTTCTAGAAAATTAAATTATGCTGGTGTTTCTTAATTCCCTGATGTTTCTAGAAGCCAAGACTTTTTAGTTTGAATCCAATTAAAATGCTTATTTTTACTAATAGCATCTCAGTGGAAACTCTGAGGAATAAATTTTGATTTTTCAATATGTGCCTTTGTTGTTTGCTTTAAGAGTGGACTACTCACTGCATGGAACACATGAGTGTAGGTGAAACTATTTAGCATTTATAATATCTGTCTTGATCTAGAATATCTATATCAGGACTTGTACATGATGCTATTAACTTTCCCTTTCAATTATTGCAGTAATTTATTGAGTAGAATCGGTAAATGTTTAGAAATCCTTTTAAATGTTGTTTCAAGATAAAACAGATATGCCACCCTTCTTGGAGTCAATCACTTGCAACCATGGGGTTGTCAGTCAATTTGAAATATGCTCAAAAACACTCAACTAAAACACAATATTTGCCTCTTCAACACCCCCTCAGACCTTTTCCAGGACACTAAAGGAAAAAACTATGCCAGGCCTTACCAGTGTGGCTTCTTTTGTGAACCATGAGCACATTGGGACCGATGCAAATGATCCCACAGATATCACACTTTAGTTTTCCATTAGGAAGTCGAATGCCTCCAACTCCTGACAAAGCCTTGCTGCCTTGGTCACTGTGGGAGCCATTCATTTTCTCTCCTGAGGCATCAAGCATTCGTAAATCCTCCGCACATTCTTCCCCATTCATTTCACAGGCACGCCCATTCTCTTCATCACTCTGAGTCTCTACTTTAACATTACTGGCTGAAAGAAACAATACAGGAGGCTTCTCAGTGTCATTGCAAGGAACAAAAAAAAGAAAGAGCACAGCAGCAAAAAGACAATTAAATAGATGTGGTGTGCTACTAAACAGTGGGGTCTTAGCAGTATTCAAAGTGAGCACCCTGGGCTGAGATGTGTTTGCCTGCAACAGAGTTTGATGGCAGGCATGCAGTATGAGGTGGATGGCTATAGGAATGAACTTGTCAGCCCTCATCATCGGTCCAAATGGGAGTGTGAGAAAATGCATGAGAAAGCTATCTATAAAGTTCCCACTTTAAAGCTGCACCTTCACCTTATGCAGGTGAAAGTCAGGATCCAACTGGGCAGGCTTGGGGAAGGAATGACAGGAGGCGACTCTTACATGTCTCCACAGTAGGAACGTCCCATAGGATGTGAGTTTTGGGTCACATAATCCAATTCCCTGTTGTTGTTAGTTGCCATCAAGTTGGCTCTGACTAATGGTGACCCAGTGCACAACAGGATTGGACCACTATGATTCACTGGCTGATTTTGGTACTAAATCACCATGCCTTTCTTCCTAGTCTTAGTCTAGAAGCTCCACTGAAACCTTTTCAATATGCCAGACAGGTGGTGGCTGCACCTGAGGTGCACTGGCTGGGAATCAAACCCTGGTCGCCAGCATGGAAGGTAAGAATTCTACCACTTAACCATTACTGCCCTCTACCCAACTCCCTAGGATGTGAGAACTTCTTTGGCAAAATTCCTAATAAGAATTTATCAAGTCAGAAAAGTATCTCCTACTTTTAATGCTACCTCTCGTTTCAGGTAAATGTTAATAAACCCTGGGACAAAACTCTGCCAATACATTCTCAGATATTTGAACACAAATTCTTGATTTTTTTTCTTTGTTTCTCTGCAACATAATCATCCTAACTTCTTTTTATTTTATGATGATGAATATGAAACTTGTGTTCTAAAGTAGAGATATGATTTGTTAAATATCTTCCAACTGATGGAGTATTGATTAGGGTAGTTTGTGAATGTAAGAGATTTGGAACAGTTTTTCAAAGAGAAAGAAATGTACCTGTACATGGGGGGAGGGGTGAAATGCTGGTATTAATGAGTATAATAACCACTGTATGTTCATCATTATCAGTTCCTTTTAGTTTTAAGTCTTATGTGTGTTAATGTTTATGTCACTTGAATATTTTTCTTCAAAAAGAAAACAAAAGGCATTTTGTTTGCATTTTTCTGAAACACTAAGTTATGATAAATTGATGAACCAACACTGTGGTGACTATGAGAAATTATAGCTATCCTGAAAATCAACATTTTAATTATGGTTTTTACAGAATAGTAAGAACAGATAGGTACATTTTGCCAAGTGAAATAATCCATGAGCTAGATGACAAGATTATATATATTTTTGATAAATGTTTTGAATCAGTGTTTCTCAAAATTTGGACCCTAGACCAGCAGCATCAGCATCACCTGGAAACATGTTAGAAAAACCAATTCTCAGGTCCACCCAGACCTCTGGGTGACTTTGAGGACGGGACCAGCAATCTGTATTTTAATGAGTCCTCCAGGGCATGCTGATGTATGCTCAGGTCTGAGAAGAACTGTTTTAAATAAAACACTTCAAATTTATTTTATTCAAAACTTTCCTCTTTATTTAAAGGATAACAGTCCAGACTCTGAAATCACATGAACTGGCCAGAATCTCAGTCCCACCATTTATTAGCTCTGAGATGTTAGTCAAGTCACCTAATTTCTCTGTGCCTTGGTTTCCTCATCTGTAAAACTAGGAACTATCACAGTACTTTCCTAATAGGGAAGTTGTGAGAATTAAATTGGTTATTAGATGAGAAGTTGGATTAGAACAATGACTGGGACACTGCAGGTAGACTCACTCCAAATGTAGCTATTCCCAGGTAGAGTCTCCACTCAATCACAGTATTGTTTATGACCAGACACATAAGCATTTTACCTGTACCATATTATTTAACATTTCACAATAATTCTATTTTAAAAAAAACAAACCCACTACCATTGAGTCAATTCCGACTCATAGCAACTCTATAGGACAGGGTAGAACTGCCCCATAGTATTTTCAAGGCTGTAAATCTTTACAGCAGCAGAATGCCTCATCTTTCTCCTGTGGCACAGCTGGTGGGTTGAACTGAATAACCTTCTGGTTAGCAGCTGACTGGTTTAACCAATGCACCACCAGAGCTCCTTCAACAACCCTATAACAAAAACTACTCACTGCCATGGAGTCAATTCCAACTCATAGCAACCCACTTTGGGTTTCTGAGGTGGTAAATCTTTACAGAGGTAGACTGCCCAATCTTCCTTCTGAGGAGTGGTTGGTGCTATGCAACCAGAGCTCCTTAGGAAGGTACTCTGGTGGCATAGTGCCTAAGGCATTTGACTGCTAACCAGAAGGCTGGCAGTTCAAACCCACCACCCCCTCCTTGGAAGCAAACTGGGCAATCTATTTCTGTAGAGACACCACCTCAGAAACCCAATAAGGGGTTGCTATGAGTTGGAAATGACTTTTTTTCTTTTTTTGTATTATCATCTTATTTTACAGTTGAAAAAGATGAGGCATAGAGAGGTTGAAAAATTCTCCTAAAGTCACATAGCTATTAAGTGGCAGAGCTGGGAGATCCTGCAGACAGCTTGCCACCAAAGCCTGCACACCTAACCACTACACCACCAAGATTTTCTTGTTTGTTCTTTGGAGAAAAGACATTAGAGGGAGAGAAAAAGAGAGAGAGAGAGAGAGAGAGAGAGAAAGAGAGAGAGAGAGAAAGGCTAGATGAGATAAATTAATGAGAACACAGGCCCCAGTCTTCACAATGGCCTTTCATACCTCAGAAGTGAGGAACTACCTGGAAGCTAACCCTTGCTATGGCTTCCCTTGTGTTACATAAGCTTCCTGTATTATGCAAGACCTTCCTGAGAAATCAAACAATAGGGATTCTCCAAATGCTCTTCCCTAAAAAACAGTATGAAGACTTGTGATGCCCAGGCACTCTGCATCTCAGCAGCTCCTGCTAATTTATCCAAACTGTCAGGGACAAGAGACCAGGAAACCATATAGTAAGTGAAAGGAGTTAAGGGAAACAAATAAGGTAGATTTGCCTTCCAGGCAGTGGTGTTCAATAGCTTTTGAATTCTCTATGATCTCATTCTCACATATGTGCTGTGTATCTTTTCAGGTGTAAATGAACTCACTCAGCTCTCACTGCTCCCCAGTACCTGTGTTGATATGCTCTGGATGCATGGCAATAAAGCTTTAAAGATCTTTGCATTTCTTAAACTGGGATTATTTTAAATCACGTGTCTCATGGTTTTAAGAGTGAGATTGGTGTAATCTAGTGCTCAGGAGAACAAAAACAAACCGAATTATTGTTGGTGTGGCAAGTTTTTCAACACTGAGAGGCTAAGAGACATGGCCACAATGACGGGTGTCAGCCCAGGGCTCCTGTGACTGGAAAAGAAAGCTACACAAAAGACCAAGAAGTTCCCTCCACTGGCTAGATTTTGGGAATTTTCTTCTGCTTTCCCAAGGATACCAGTCAATAGATTGCACGTTAGCACTTGCCAGAAACTACAAGTTGTTTGCATTATTAAGAAGGTGAGTATATTAAGAAGGTTTGATGTTTGTCATGGTTTGTGTTGTGGAAGACTGTATGGACACTGCCTGATGAGGAGCAGAACAGCATGAAATCATCAGGGACCTTAGGAGTTGGACATCTGGAGCACAAGAGAGGGGTTGCTTGCTTGCTGCTTATGCACAGAAGCAGAGTGAAATGTCAGGAAGGAAGGAGAGGATGACAGTGTGAGCAGGAGGCATAGGGTGGGTGTGGCCTTAAAAGCCACAGAGATTTTCAAAGCCAGAAGACCTGATAAAAACAACAAAAAACAAACCAGTTGCCATTGAGTACATTCTAACTCATGGTAACCCCATGTATGTCAGATTAGAATTGTGTTCCATTGGGTTTTCAGTGGCTGATTTTTTGAAAGTTGATTGCCAGGCCTCTCTTGTGAGGTGACTGTGTGGATTTGAACCACAGACCTTTCCGTTAGTAGCCACGCATGTTAACAGTATACTCTTGTACTCCTGAAGATCTGATACAAAAAAAAAAACAAACCCTAAGTCACTGCCGTGGAGTCAGATCCAACTCATAGCGACCCCTCCTTGGTCTTCCAAGGCAGTATCACTATGGAAGTAGATTGACCAATCACTAATTTGACAAGTGGTTATTGAAAGCAGTACCCTTGTCACTATTTTATTACATGACACTGTCCCTGAGAATTATAAAAATAAAAAAGACCCAAGAAGACATGAGAGTCAAATCATAAATTATCCTGAGATTGATGTGGATAACCAAAAAACCAAACCCACTGCCACTGAGTCAATCCTGACTCAGTGACCCTACAGGGCAGAGCGGAACTGCCCATAAAGTTTCCAAGGCTATATAGACAGTCCCCAGATTATGAATGAGTTCCACTCCTAAATCTGTTTAAGCTGAACTTGTACTTAAGTCAGAACATTTAGGTACAGTTTGAGTCTAATGTCAGTTAGTGAAACGTTTGTCTTAATATACAGTACATAGTATACCTTTCTATGTATAAAAAAATTAAAGAAACACTTCCAGATATGCTAAAGTATCTTTAACATAATAATATAGTAATTATATAATGTTTTGATATGCATAAAAAGTCATATGTTTGTTATTATGAACTGTTGTATGTACTTTAAATTTTTAATATAATAGGCTTTATCAGGGTTGGTTCCTAACTATGGGGTTGTACCTAATAACTTGGGACTGCCTGAAATCTTTACAGAAGCAGACTGCCATATCTCTCTCCTGGTTAGTAGTTGAGTGCTTAATCATTGTGCCACCAAGGCTCCTGTGCAAAGAAGGATGAGTATAATATACTATTATGATAGCAGCAGAAATATTCGATGCAAAACTCAGAGCAAACATTGAAGGTTGGTATGATATTCTAGGTTCTCAAAAAATCTATGCAGACAATATCCCCAGGCCACTGGAGGCAAGGTCAAGAAATCACAAGTAGTAGAAACATGACAGAGGACTCAACAGAAGCAAATGCTCTACAAAGTTTTAAGTAAGTGTCAGATGGTAGATGCCCAAAGTCTTAGAACTGGAAGCTTGCTAGCCCTCTGAGGACAAATCATAGGCTATGTTATGACAAGAACAAACCTGAATGAGGACTAAGAGAGGAAAAATGATGACTGCCAGAAGCCAACAGGGATTTGGTGAGAATATTCTGGGAGACACTGTGCATATTAGGTTCAAACCGTGTGAATTATCTCTAAATATGGGAGGGAAAGGAACCCTGGCGGTACAGTCATTAACTGCTCGGCTGCTAAATGAAAGGTCAGAAGTTGAAACCCATGAGCTGCTCCATGGGAGAAAGATGTGGCACTCTGCTTCTACAAAGACTTCAGCCTAGGAAATCCTACTTGTTCTACTCTGTCCCACAGGGTTGATATTTGGTAGAATCGACTCAACAGCAATGGGTATTTTTTAGTATCCAGTTTATATTTGTCCAGAAATACATGACATACTTAAAAAAACCAAAACCTACTGCTATTGAGTCAATTCTGACTCATAGAAACCCTATATGACAGAGAGAACTGCCCCATAGGGTTTCCTAGGCTGTAATCTTTATAGAAGCTGACTGCCACATCTTTCTTCCATAGAGCAGCTGGTGGGTTTGAACTGCTGACCTTACAGATAGAAGCCAAGTGTTTAACTATTGTGGCCACCAGTGCTAGTTACATAAAAATGATTAAAAGATTTATGTTCACCAAGGGAGGGTGTCTATGAGAATGGGAGTTTCTTATCTGCCTAGAGTGAGAACACAGGTGACCTGCTTATTATTTTTGTAGTTGGTACAAGTCAGGGCTTAAAGACATCCTAAGAAATTGCAAATGCAGACTGAATCACAACAGCTAAAATCTAATAGACATGTACGTAAGATTGCCTTAAATTAAAACGCAATTTTAAAACCCAAGCTCAGAATGTCTTGGCCCAACATATGTAAGTGTGAAGAAGGCTTTGAGGGTTTAGTGGACAGTAAGCTTAAGAACTGATATGGCAGAAGAGAAACAAATGGCGTATGTATGGGTCTTGGGTTTCTCTGTTAATTCAAATTTGGAGTTCTCTGCAATGGACAGGTCACACACGTCCTGTAAAAGAGACAAGGACGGTCTGGAGGTGGTTTGGAAGGAAGTCAAGGGGAGACCGAAACTAATTCATATGAGGAAGTGTTGAAGGGCTGAGCACGCTTATCTCAGAGAAAGTGAACTTGGGGCTGAAGAGGCTGTGCAAGATGACATCCTTGTGACTCTGAAGCACCTTCAGGAAAAGGGATCTGTACTTCCTCTGCTTGGCTCTTCAAAGCAAAGAAAAGTCACAGGGGAGGCAAATGGGGAGTCAGAGCAAGAAAGAGGTTCTTTCAACAGAGTGGTCCCCAGCTTTTGCAACTTCCACACACGGAGAAGGCAGGGAGGCAATTCTTCACACAACAGCCACAGAAGACATAAAGCCATTCGCTGTAAGTGTCCTCCAACTCCACCATCACATAGGGGGCCTTGAGCAAAAATTTTTTTTATGTAAGGAGTAAGAAGTAAAGGGCATATATCCTGAAGGATTTTTCTTTCATATATACCTCTTTTTAAGGAGCTCTAGTGGCATAGTGCCTAAGGCATTTGACTGCTAACGAGAAAGTTGGCGAATCAAACCCATCAGCCACTCCCAGAAGGGAGACTGGGCAATATACTTCCATAAAGATTTACAGCCTCAGAAACCCAAAGGAGGTCACTACAGTTGGAACTGACTCAATAGCAGTGAATTAGTTTTTAGTTAATTATACCTCTTCTCTTAGTGGAAAAACAAAAAGTGGAATATTAGGACCATTGATGGTGGTGCACACACCCATTTATGAAGGGAAGGCTCTAAGTCTGTGTATGTGAGTATCTTGCAGGCCCATTACTTTGAAATCTACAATCTGGAAGAAGTAAAAGAGACCAGTGGTTGCTTCAGCTAATGGAATGGGTGGCCAGTATTCCTATAAGCTCTTCCTCTCCTGGCAGTTTCAGATTAAAATATTCTGGTGCCCATTCAAAGGTAAAATAAGGCTTGCATGTTATTCTGTGGGGAATACCATATAATGACTCCTTTCATTCTTTAAATAATTAGAACTCCTTAAATGGGTACAAATCAGACTGACTACATAATACAGTCCATGAAATAGTCAACTTTACCCAAATTTGCAATCATTGTCATTTGATCCATTCTATAGATGTTGTCTTTGTTAAAAGTTAACAAGAACATGAATTGATTGGTCTCATCTTTCTCTTGAGTCCCTGGGTAGCACAGATAGTTAAATGCTGAGCTATGCATCAAAAGGTTGGTGGTTCAAGTCTGCCCAGAAGCACCATGGAAGACAGGCCTGGAGATCTACTTCCAAAAAGATCACACCCACTGAAAACCCTATGGAGCAGGGCTTTACATGGGTCAGAATCAACTCTGTGCAACTGTTTTTTTTTTACTCTTCGCTCAACTCCCAAAACACTCAGTCTGCTTTATTTACTTGGACCCAGAAATGCTTACTTATGATAATGTTTCAATGAAATGTTACACTCTCCCTGATTGTAGGAATTATACTTATAAATATTTTGTGACCCACCTCTGCCACTAGTACTTAGAAAAATGTTGAACTCAGTAAGATGCTGAGTTGAACTTATTAAATATAGAACACGAAATGGAGACTTGTTACACATTTCTTTCCCTCTGAACATTCCAACCCTAGTCTGCCCTGTCTAACAAGAGATAATGGAGAGGCCCAATTTTATTATTTAATAAATGTAGCTTAGACTTAGAATGGATGTTTTCAAACTCCAAGTCAAAAGCTACTTTTCCTTTCCAGACATTGTTTAAAATGAGGAAAAACTGCTAAATATTTTAAAGGACTTCTATGCTATCAGTAACAAAGCAGTGCTAAAAAAGACCTCCATGCCCCTGAATGGAAGGTGGACCATAGCAAATACATGAGTTTAGAAGGGAAGAATCAGGAGAATCTAGGGAACTCAGGGTCAACAGGAGCCAAGAGATCTGAATTTGCTGCCAAGGAGTGTATGCACTCATGAATATTTAAACTTTTTTAATGCATAGGTATAATGTACACTGGCAGTTCCCACCTTACACAAGTGGGTTATGTTGCCTCTTCATTTTCTTTTCCTTTTTAGAATGTGTGTCTATATTTATTGCTAAGGTAAATGTTTGAGACTCAATGCATTTTCCCATTGCAAAGATATTCTGAAATAGTTACTAAAGGATGAATTTAGCCCATGTAAACTTGAATTACTGAATATTTTTAATGAAGAAGTAAGACAGAAATAGTCTTGCAACATTAGTGACTAGCAACTAAAAATCAAATAGAATAAAAATATTTAAGATAGACCTAGGATGACAGTTATTAAATATCAATTTGTGACACAGAGGAGATTATAGATGTTTTTGTATTGCTTTTAAAGAGATTTATGGAAACTTTCAAGCATTTTAGTAGTTAATGGAACCATTTTTATAACATAATCAATTTAAAATTTAGGTATTCTTTATTTTTGTCAACATACATGATTAGAACTATTTTACTCCTAATTGGTGTTTTAAGACTTTAAATGGAAGTTAGGGAAAGAGAAGAAGAAAGACAATAAAGAGAAAAGAGAAAGAATATAAAAAAGAACAAGTTACAAATATATACATGTTCTTCTGGAAATAAAAATAGAGAAACTAACCTAGAGAGGGAGAATGGGATCAATAAGGATAAAGTATTTAATTTTCAAAAAGAAGAAAAAAAAAAAATGGTGAGGGGGACAACTTATTACCACAAGATGGTGATATAGACCTAGAACAGTTTGGTTGCCCTTTGGGTGGTGAAATCAAGGCCAGCTAGCTATTTGTGTAAGGAAGATAATTAAATCTGAATACTTGGGGCGGGGTGGTGAAGGGAGGGAGGGAGATCAACATGTTCATACCTTTTATATATATAT
>NW_006921702.1:4243072-4268272 GCF_000298275.1 Orycteropus afer afer | reverse complement strand
CACACACACACACACATAATCTTTATATAGGGAGCTCTGGTAGCATAGTGCCTAAGGCACTTGACTGCTAACCAGAAGGCCGGCGGTTCAAACCCACCAGCTACTCCTCAGAAGGAAGATTGGGCGATCTACTTCCATAGTGATACTGCCTCGGAAACCCAAGGAAGCGTCACTATGAGTTGGATCTGACTTGACAGAAGTGAGTTTGGTTTTTGGTTTGGAATCTTTATATGAAGCAATTTTTGTATACTAAAGGTAACGCCAAAGGATTTGCTTAATAAAACCACTTGAGTCTAAACCTTCCTCATATGTAATTAGCACACGCCTCAGAATATATTATTCTTACTCTTAACTGCATTTGACTTTTCAAAACATTTCAATAATGTGATTTTTCATCTCAAATTTATATTATTTCTCTGTCCTAGTACCTTAATGGGAGCTCTGGTAGAGTAGTACCTAAGTCACTTGACTGCTAACCAAAAGGCTGGCGGTTCAAACCCACCAGCCACTCCTCGGCAGGAAGGCTGGGCAACATACTTCTGTAGTGATAATGCCTTGGAAACCCAAGGAGAGGTCGCTATGAGTTGGGTCCGACTCAATGGCATATAACAACAACAACAAAAATACCTTAAAAGGAGCTCTGGTGGTACAGTGCCTAAGGCATTTGACTGCTAACCAGGGCTGGCAGTTCAAATCCACCAGCCACTTCTTGGAAGAAAGATTGGATGATCTACTTCTGTAGTGATACCACCTCGGAAACCCAAGGAGGGGTCCCTATGTGTCAGATCCAACTCCACGGCAGTGAGTTTTTGAGTTTTTGAGTACCTTAATGCTTTAAATATTCATATAAAACACATCATATACATAAATGTCTATAAATATATAGATATTTGTACATACGTACATACATACATTGCATGTCTTGCAGAAATCAATAGCAAGCTATTGTTTTAAAGTTGAATCAAAGGGAAGTTGGTAAGAAAGATTTCACTAATTTATATTTACTGGAAAAGTCATCAATCTAGTTTGTGAGCAATACTATATTTGAAATTAATATTGCTAGATTCTGTGAAGATATAAAATAATTTCTGATAACCAAATGCCAGAAACCTATCTTTTTTAACTGTTACCAAAACCTTTTAAATTAGAGTCTGCTTTAATAATTGTTACAATAATAACAAATATAACCTGTTTTCTGATGTTACCTTATGATATTAGAGAAACTACTAAAAGAGCTCTAAAAATTTCAGTTCTAAGGGGGCTACCAAGTTGTATCATGTAAATATTCAGGTATCTGTGCATTAAAAAAACAAAGAAAAAAGAACTTAAAATACTCCTGCAAAGGGTATTACTCAAATATATTTTATCATTTATCAATACTTAAAAAAGAAAAATGAAATTAACATCTGCTATTGGTTTAACAGCACAGACCAGAGAAGCTCCCACAGGCCCTAGGCCCTAACTGTGTTTGCTCACGCAGTGAGGCATGATAGAGTAAGAATCTTGAGTTTCTCCTCTCAGTTCTGAAATTAATACTCCAGAGCAACAGAAGAATATGTCTCTTTCCTGTCTCATGAAACTATAAAACTTACTGGTTTTCCTTGAAAATATGTTGGGTTGTTTGATGGTGACAGAAAATAAGACATTTTTATTACCATGCCCAATAAAAAAGGAGATAACCACATCATTAGTAGCAGAACTGTTATATTTTTTTCAAATAAACTAAACTATCCTAAAAATCTTACTCATGCTACTCTTACTCCACCTCTTACTATTACTATCATGACTACCATAAAGGGCATGCTCTATAGAACATCACCCAAAATCTAAGACTATACTTACGTACTTTATTGTATAAACTTTATTGTACAAATGCCCCGATGGTAGATATTTAATGAATGGAATGGTAAATATTTATTTCCTTTTTCAAATGTGATGGAAGGTGTTGATGAAAAACATGCATTCACAATATTCACATTATGGAAACTGAGTACAAAATGGACACATTTCTGTTTTCTAGAAGCAAAGCATATACTTACGAGAGAAAGATTTGGGAATTATTGCATGAAAATCCCTAAAGCCATCAGCCCCATATGTAACTGCAATAAAGAAGGCAAAAAGAAAGCTGCATTGTGATATCATTAGAGATATATAATAAGAGTTTAAAAGATAGCATCATCATTATTATTATTTTTAAAAAGCATTATTGCTTCAAAACCATTATTTAGCTACTATTGTGCTGTTGTTTTGCTAGTGCTGCTGCCATCACTAAGCAACAGAAAAGCTGTCACAATGATTAAAAACAACTGCCATAGAGTTGGACGTGACTCATAGTGATCCCCATTGGGTTTCTGAGGGGGTAAATCTTTATAGAAGTAGACTGCCCCATCTTCCTTCCTCAGAGTGGCTGGTGGGTTTGAACTACCAACCTTCTGGTTTAGTAGTCAAATGCCTCAGGCACTATATTACTAGAGCTCCTTTCACAATGATTTCACGTACTCGGAAACAGGATTGCAATTGCAACAGGTCTGAGGCCATGGCATTATCTCATTTATAGTGTTTTGGGACACCCTATGGTATATGCTTAACACATCTTAGGGAGTAGTAATCTAAAACATCCTAGAAATATGGGGAACCACTCAGAAGAACTGATCCAGACAATGTCAAAGGGCTTAAAAATCACAGTGGATTATCTCTTGAGAGAGCATGCATTTTTATAAAAGCATTGTATTTTTAAATGATTGCATATGATTTCATTGCAGCTATATTATTCCTAAGGAGAAATGTTCTTCATTCATCTTTTTCTAAGATTAGAAAATGTTAATACCACACACTGGCTGGAAACACTTTATTATTTTCCCTTATCCCAAAAGAGCTACCAATTTCTATGTGCGATATTTCTTATCAACTACTGTCAGAAATGTTATCAAATTTGTTGCCTCAAATTTTCAAGATCTTGTTCTGTTTCATAGGTCAGAGTTTCTCAGTTTCCTATTTCTTAAGACTTTAATAGAAACTACACACATACACAGGAGCTCTGGTAGCCTAGTGCCTAAAGCACTTGACTGCTGACCAGAAGGCTGGCGGTTCAAACCCACCAGCCACTCCTCAGAAGGAAGGTTGGGCAATCTACTTCCGTAGTGATACTGCCTCAGAAACCCAAGTAAGGGTCACTCTGAGTCGAGTCCGACTCAATAGTACACAACAACAGCAACACACATACACGCACGCACACACGTTTTCTCTCCAAGAGTCACATCCTATAACTATCACAGTTATGTTCACAGCCTACCTACTCAAACTTGTTGCACGAATTACTGAATTAGCGGAAGAAAGACTCTAAAGTGTCTTGCAGGAAACAGATTTATTTAACTCTGCTTAAACTAGTGTTTTCCAAACTTATTTGACACAAAATTCCTGTTTTTCCCCATGAAAAACTTAATATTGGAATATTGGCCAAGCATATTTTGGGAGGAGCTCTGGTGGTATAGTGCCTAAGGCATTTGACTACTAACCAGAAAGCTGGCGGTTCAAATCCACCAGCACTCCTCAGAAGGAAGATTGGGCAATCTACTTCCATAGAGATGTTGTTGTTGTTGTTATGTGCCATCGAATCAGACCCGACTCATAGCGACCCCTCCTTGGATTTCTGAGGCGGTATCACTATGGAAACCCAAGGAGGGGTCGCTGTAATTCGAATGGACTCAACAGCAGTGAGTTTGGCATTTTTAAAATTATTATTTTGGGAGACACTTTTAAAGCTGTTTCCTAGTGTTTTGGATAATTAACTTATTTCCTAGCAAACCCTTATTCTTCATCTATTTATCTTGTTCTCTGAGAGATCAAATCTAATAAAGTAAGTATCATATATGGCATTAAACAGAACTATAATAAATTGGTTTGCCTAAATACAGAGATTAATTAAACAGTCAATTTTACAG
Source organism: Orycteropus afer afer (assembly GCF_000298275.1). Classification (NCBI taxonomy): domain Eukaryota; kingdom Metazoa; phylum Chordata; class Mammalia; order Tubulidentata; family Orycteropodidae; genus Orycteropus; species Orycteropus afer. The sequence goes on along the minus strand of NW_006921702.1, from coordinate 4,264,331 downwards.
TAACCTTTGTTATTTGTTTTTTTTTTTTTTTCACTGATCTTAACCCTTAAATAAACTTCTCAACCTTAGTTACTAATTCTTCTTCTTCTTCTTTTTTAAGTGTGATTTGGGTGAAAGTTTACAGAACAAATTGTTTTTCCATTCAACAATTCATACACATTTTGTTTTGTGATATTGGTTCTAGCCTTACAAAGTTGTTATTCTGTTTAATGGAATTACTACCAGCTCAGATAATGGCAGAAGAGACAAAGATGTTTTAAAAGGGATTACCTTATTAAAAATGGGGATATTACAATAAACTATATAGCATAAAACTATCTGGTTAAGTAACATGATAGTGAGAGTGCTAATGCTGATATGGCACTCAAGTATGACTTTAATTGTAAGATAATTTCCTGAAATATTACTTTAGATGTATAGGCAATGGCTCTGTCCCTGGTTTTGTGCATGACAATGAATACACAGTGTAGAGGGTATTTATGTTTACTGGTAACTTGAAGAGAAATGCAGCTACTTGTGGCTCTTAAGTGGTTAGAAATGAATTTGTCTAAAATTGTCTCACTATTAGAAATTGTAGCTTTGTGTAGGTCTTCAGTAATCAAAGTGTAAGATTTAAAACACAATTTTCTCAGACTGTATTCTAATTTCATCAATTACTATTCAATAAAAATAATATCATATCATTAGACATTAAATGTTAAATATTTTTTAAGGGAATGAATTCTTAGTCCAGTATAATTCAAATTAATTTTTTGATGTCCTTAAATAGTTAATTCCCTATAAATTACAAAAGTTTTAAAAAATAAAGCATAATGTAGATATGAAGATGTTTTATTCCCCCCACAGTAAAAGTAAACTGGTAAGAATTCACTCTTGTTTATGTACTGCTTATGTTAATGCAAATATCAACTTCCAAGTTCAAGAAAGTATATGTTATTGTATATGGAAAGTAATTATGCACAGCAGGAAAATGTGAAGACTTTATCTATTAAGTACAATATCTTGTGGTAAGCACTTCCCATAAATCCTCACTTTTATTCCTCACCATTGTCCTATGGGGTAGAAAATGTTAATACCACACACTGATATTAATGTTAATTAACTCAAATATGACTTTAATTGTAAGGTAATTTCCTGAAATATTACTTTAGATGTATCATTTCACCAGTGACAATGTTGTTGTTGTTATGTGTTGTTATGACCTAACTCATAGTGACACCTCCTTGGGTTTCCGAGGCAGTATCACTATGGAAGTAGATTGCCCAACCTTCCTTCTGAGGAGTGGCTGGTGGGTTTGAACCGCTGGCCTCCTGGTTAGCAGTCAAGTGCCTTAGGCACTACGCTACCAGAGCTCTTAGTGAAGATACTGGTGCTCAAAGGATGTTCTGTAATTTGTCCTCCTGGTGGTAGCATGTTAACTATGCAAATATGAGACCATATCTAATTAGCAAATTACATTATAGTCAAGATTCAAAAGACTGATTTTCTCCCCATTTGACCTTCCTTGGGAAGTAAGGGCCTTTTGGAAACTGTGTTTACTCTTTGATGATGCCTAAGTTTGTAAGTTATTGCAGCTTTACCCATATGTACACATTAAGTGTGTATGTGCATGAACACATACTCACATGCACACATACACTCATATACATGTGCATTCTCCCCTAATTCAAACAAGAGTTACAGTGCATTTACCAACAGAATCCCCCAAACAATGAAACTATTACCAACTAATAATTTGGAAAGGGTGGCATCACTGTCTAATTCCTCCTGGCACTCCTCTTACATACCCAGAGTAGCAGAGTAAATGAAGACGCAACTCAGTGTTCTCCCCAGTCTATGAGCTGGATGACCCAGAGGTTATGCAGTCTGAGAGTATTCACACTTTGTCTCTGGGTGGCTCTGATCATTGCCCATACATTTGGGGAGATCCTTTGCAGGTGAGCAGTTGTTCTAGCGCTCACGTGGTAAAGTAGATCCCACTCACTGGCCATAAGAAGTAGGTCACATGGAACCAGGGCAAGTTGTTATTCTTTGATTAACTTTTGGCCTTGTTTCACTCTTTTAGTAAATTCCACCACAGATTTCAGGCTACTCTTTTATAAACGGGTGCAGATAAAACATATTTATATGTTACTAAGTTTTCTAAATTTCATGAAATACATTCTACTAGTCAAGATCAAATTTAGCTCATTTGTCAGGAATTTTTATACACAAAACTGTCACTATTAACCATATATATCTCTCAAATTCTGAATCCTATTCAGATAACCAAATGGATGAGCATTATAGGAAAAATGTCAAGTGCCCACAAACTACATTTATCAGCTTGAATTTAGTTTTGCAAATAATTTTAAACTTCCCATGTCTGCTGTCTCCTAAATAGAGAATATACTTTTATTTGAGTTTTTTAAAGTGAGAAGGTTTGTTCCACTTTCAGGTCAAACAAGGGCAGGGACAATTTTCTGTGAAAGGCAAACACATTCAGATTTTTATTAAGAAAAATTTGTACTTAAGTGTACTTTTATATATATTCTTTAAATCACTGTATCCCATCAATCACAGTCATACCATTAGTGGCTTATTAACTTGCTTAAGGATGGCTTGCAGTGACCTTTACAACGTCGAAAGATCTAACACTGAATGGAATAATACCCTAACATCGCCAACCCTGTGAAAGAGCAAGGGAGGGTGTCATCAAACTGGGAAAAAGAGACAACGGCAAATGAAAGGGGTATTCCCTGCTCTCCCCCAACCTCTCCAAGCTGAAACATCACAGGTCACACTCCTAGAATATTAGTTATACCCCGAATAGGTACCAAACCCACATTCTATCAAAATTCATATGTATCCATATGTAGACATTTCTTGGATTGAGTCATTTTTTCTTAAGTCATCTGATAAATTAAAGAGCTCAGGGTTTTATCAGGGGAACAGAATTCTAGCTAGTATCTACCAACTGCTTACTCAAGGACAATATTGTTCTAGTCTTACAGAACAGGCAACTAACATACAAATAGTTTGAATGTCTCCCCAAGCACTGAGAATGCTGGTGTGAAGTAAACACCTAAGCCTAAGTGAATTCTGAGTTGCTCTACTTGCCCAACCTCCTCCTACTTCCTCAAAAGAACAGATTAGACCTGCTCTACTTCTCTCCTCCTCCCACTCCCCCAGCTCTTTCCTTTCAGATGTTAAATGTCCTTGTGTGCAGGCAGAAGGTCTTATTCACCTTTGTATCCTGCATGACCCCAGCCTTGTACCTTTTACCAAAAAGGACACTCAAATGTTTATTAGAAGAAGAAGGGCAGAAACCTGCCCAGGCCTCCTAACTGTGGGGACCCACCTGGGCTCAGTTCTTGCCTTTCTACTGGTCTAGTTTTCTCTCTATACCTCAACCAAAAAAAAAAAAACAAAACAAACAAACAAAAAAAACAACTCACTGCCCTTGAGTTGATTTAAACTCACAGTAACCCCCCATTGGGTTTCCAAGGCTGTAAACATTTATGGAAGCAAACTGCCTCATTTTTCTTCCATGGAGCAGCTGGTGGGTTTGAACCACTGACATTTTGGTTAGTAGCCAAATGCCTTAACCACTACACCATCAGATCTCCTTCTATTCTCCAACAGGCATGTCCAAATCCAAACTCACCTTTCACCAGACCCAGCTTTCTTGCCCTTCCTACATGTGTCAATGGTGCTGTTCTTAATTCTTTAAGTTCCAAACCGCCCAACAAGTCTCACCTCCACCCGTCACTTTCAGTAGCTGATTTATCTCTAAGTCTGTTCTGGTTACTTAGTACTGCTCTGACAAGAACATACCACAAATGGGATGTCTTGAAGAAACAGGACTTCATTCTCTTACAGAATGGAGGCCTTAAGTCTGAGTTCAAAGTGCCAGGTTCTAGAGGCTGGGTTAAAGCCCCTCAACCTTGGGCTTCAGCTCTGCCCACTTTAGCTCCCAGCCCACTGAAGCTGGAGGCTTTTCTTCACTCAGCCGCTGGCTGCTGAGACTGACAAGCCCAAGGCTGACGAGTAAAAAGGCACTGTCCTGATGTTAACCAAACCACATGGCAGGCCATTAATTCAAGTCCATTGAAAGTTCCAAGGTTGGCACAGCATGGCAGGCTGCTGAACAATGACATGGCTACATGCACAGTTCAAGCGTGCTGTAAGCTACAGACCATTCCCCAAGGCTTCTCCTTATATACAAGAAGCAGACCACATCCCTAAGGCAGCTACTCAGCTGCTCACAGTAGATTCCACCATGGAGTTGATTACCAGTCTCATCATGGGGAATACTACATCCAGCTGCCCAGCCACTTAACCAGGCCCAGCCAAGTTGACACACAAACTTAACTATCACAAGTCCTTTCCAGATTTCCTTCTGTTTTCTAATCACCTCACTTCCCAGCACCTCCCTGAAACCACTGGCATTATGTGACCAGGTACTTCTGCCAGGTACTTCCTGTGCACCAGACAACACATAGGTTTGGTTGTTTTTATCACGTGACCCTTACTTTCAGGCTCCCTTTTCATTCTGTCCCACACATTGCCTGAAGATCAATCATTCTTAATGCTATTTTCTCAGATCATGTCTACTTCCCAACTTTCCATGGCTCTACATTGTGGTGATGGGACAAAAATCTCAAGTCCTGTGTCAAAATCCATCTACAACTGGTCTTCAATGACAAAGAATCTCTCAGCAGGTAATACTACTCAGATAATCAAATATATGAACCTTATGAGAAAATGTTAAACACATACTAAATACACCTCATTTGCAAATACCTTGCTGTTTCCACTTAGTTTCCATATAATTATTTTATAACTAACCTTTAGCCACCACATGAATGTTTTCTCTTTGCCTGAGCAGGTCTCAGTGTCCTACACAGATGTCCAGGTATCTCCCCAGGAGCTCTGGTGGCATAGTGCCTAAGGCATTTGATTGCTAATCAGAGAGCTGACAGTTCAAACTGCCACTCCTTGGAAGGAAGACTGGGAAATCTACTTCTGCAGAGGTACTACCTTGGAAACCCAAGGAGGGGTTGCTGTGAGTCAGAATCAGTTCAAAGGCAGTGAGTTTGGTTTTTGTTTTGTTTTGTTTTTGGGTGTCTCTCCTCAAATCTCTGCCCCCTTGGTCAGAGAGTAGTACTTTCCACCCTCTGAAGGGATATATACCTTGCAAATCCATTTAACTTTCCTAGTCTTATTAGACCAACTCAGAAAACATGCCTCCCTCTTAGCTGTTATAGCCTTTGCTCTCTATATCCTGGAATCTTTGGGATATATACTCAGTTCTGGAATTTAGCATAGGTCTCAAACCCAATTCTTCCCTCAGGTCAAGAGGCTATGTATGGCATACCAGCCCTTGTCTTCATCTTCCTCTGCTCTTCTGCTCTTCCTGATTACTCTCCATCTGCATAATGCCTAGAGCCAAACAAGTGATCATTGTATGCCTGTTGAATTAACAAACTTCTTAATATTGCTCTCTGAAGATAACCATACTATCTTTTTTTTTTTTTTTTTTTAATGTCTGTTACAAGTGTGGTTCCAAGAAAACTGGTACATTTATATCAAGTTCCAAAACCAAAACCAAACCTTTTGCCATTGAGTCATATCTGACTCATAGCGACCCCTCTTTGGGTTTCCGAGGCAGTATCACTATGGAAGTAGATTGCCTTCCTTCCGAGGAGTGGCTGGTGGGTTTGAACTGCCAGCCTTCTGGTTAGCAGTCAATACCTTAGGCATTACGCCACCAGAGCTCCCTTATATCAAGTTAGAAATGGGGAAAATCATTCTTGCCATTTTTCATTCAGTGTTACATATTATATAAACTGAACATATATGGATATATGGACTGGCTTTCTGTTCAAATGGGCTTTCTGCTTCTTTTGATCTTTGTCATGTTACATACTAGCAATATATGAACTAGTACATTCTTAAGTCAGCAGGTCACAATGTTGGTCATCTACTTATGGGACAGTAAGGGGCAGCTTGTGGACAATGGACTAGATATGAGCTTTAGGGCCAGAAGATAATGTCTTATGTTTAACTTTATCACTTGCCAGTTGTGTAAATTTTGTCAAGTGCCAACTACTCTGAGTTTCAGTTTGCTCTTCCACCAAATGAGAATAATCATATCTATTTTGTAAGGTTTGTGTAAATATTCACGGCAATGGTTATAAGGCCTTTGGTCTTTAGCAGGCACTCAACACAGTAGCTAATTTTTCCCATGGGAAAGTCACAGGAAGAGAAAACACCTATATTCTTCTCAACAAAGACTTCAATGTCTACAGGAATAGCAACATTCAACTAACATTAATCAAGTTTTGCAAATGAAAAAAAACCAAAACAAAACAATAGGGATAGCATCCTCCTAGTGGCCAGGAGATGACTGTGTTCACTTGTAGACCATAAGAGGGATCAGAAGGGGGCCCCAGAGAAAGGGATGTGAGGCCAACAAACTCAGTAGTCATCAGCGTGTCTTCTGTTGTATGAGCCACAAAGCCAGAGTATTTTGTCAAAATATTTTGGCAAGAGCTTTAGGTGATGTCATTGTACATGCTTTAGATACAGTTTTTCCTGATACCATGTTCTTATTGAAGCACAGGTTAAACTATTGCTAATGAGCAAAATAAAGGATTTAAAATAAACGGAAATATTTTGACCCAGGTTTTCCGAAATTTAGTTCCTACATTTGCATTTAACACACTGATAAGATTTATCAATGTGTGAGGATATAGTGCTCATTATTTTACATGAGAGAACAGATGCAAAGAAAGAGGTGAGGAAAATAAATCCAATTCTGTTGTCTTCATTATAGAAGTGATCAACTACACTACAAGCTGAATGTTGGCCCCTCTGCTTTAGCTTCTGCAACCGTTCACATGCTATTCCCTCCCACGCCCAAAGGAGAGCTATGTCAAGCCCCAAAGTTTCCAGAAGCCCAGGTCCTCCCTACTTGAGGGAGGCCAGAGATAAACTAATCTTCTCTGGGACACACAGAGGGTGGGTACCCTGCAGTCCCACCCTTCCAGAAGCTCAATGGGTCATGTAAGAATTCCAAGGAAAAGGTGACTCAGCAAAAAGAGAGGATGGGAACAATAGCTCAGTTGCTGCACTGACACTGGTCCTTGTGTCCCTCAGCCCACAGATGCTGAAATTATGGGTTTCCTATTTTCCAGCAGGGCACTGGTCTTTAAGAAAAGGGGCACTGTGGCATTAGCTGTGTCTCTAGTCCCATTCACAAACAATAGGTGGAGATAAAGCCTTTGTTTCTGCCTTTCTCATTTCTCCTGTGCCCTTTCCAAAAGACATATTTCTTGGGTACCAGCTCCAACGGCAAGTCCTGTGGTTATAAAGAGTAGAAAGCCCATGACCCCCTCATCACATCTGTCCCTGAGTCAGCAGTCTGCGGAGGGAAGATAGTGCTGGGCTTGTGAGCGGTGGTTGGGACTGAAGCATGTGGATTAAGGTGAGTGTGTCTGGCTTGGTGTTCTACCACATGCACATGTCTGTGTGTAAATGGCACACAGAGATGGGTCTTTCTACATGTATAGTTACAAAGCTTAGTAAAAGCTCCTTGGTAGAGAGACTATTAGTCACAGTGATTTTTACAGAAGGATAGTGATACAGAAAGGTATACAGATGCAGAGAGGTACCCAGCAATCTCCATGGGCTGGGCATGGGATTTATATCTCCATCACTCTGAGAACTCAGGTCAGTATTGCACTCAATGGACTTCCAGTTCTGTGGCCAGAGAACTGCATAAGGAGCCCAATGAATCAGACTTGCTCTCAACAATATTTAGAGGTAATGACAGAATTCATGTTTTCTCCATTTGTTGACTAGTTAGTACTATCTAACAGATTTCTGGGCAAGGAAGAGTGACTTAATGCAAGTCTAGATCTTGATAACACATTCACATAGAAACTATGAGAAGACAACACAATAGATGTGGATCCTTTAAGCTCTTTCATATCTAGTTTTAACTTATTGCTAACCTAGGTAAAACAAACTCCAAATCCTTTGCATTTTATAGCTCTTCTCTTAAGGAGCTCTTTATAACTTTCTTTCTCCGCCCCCCCCCCCCATCTCTTCTCCTCCACCACTGTCTTTTTAAAAATTATTTCCTAGTTTTTAGTACTAAGCTTTGGGATGTTATTAGCACTGGGTTTAGTGTACTCACTTTTGACCAACACTCAAAGTGATATGGAAAAGAGTTATAACTGGGTCCTTGCCCTTCCTCCACATCTTAGTGGTTATGTGACCCTGGGAGAATTTTATGACATCACCAAATCTCCATTTCCTCATATGTAACTGGAATAAAAGGCCAGTCTCATAAGATGGTTATAAGAGTTGAAGATAATGTTGGCATAGTACACAAACACCTGGCACTCCACCACTGTGCTTAGTGAGTGCTCGCTGCCCCTTTTCCTGTCTGTGCCACACAAGCTTCATCTGAGATTCACTCATTACTCAGAAGCCTCTGCTTCCTGGTATTTCTGTAAACATCTCACATCTCTTGGGAATCACCTTCAAATACCACATTTTTGTTCTCAGTAGATATCAGCTATTTCTTAGGTTCAGAGTGTCTCAAGAAGTCCTTCTCTTCACTTAAGCAATATTTCTTTGAAATGGGAGGTTCCTCCCTTTCTTTCCCCTCCGTCTTTCTAGTTTTATGATTCAACGGGCCATTTTACTGGGAAGCATATGGAAATGAAGAGTTTAGAGAGTGCATTCTTCCCACTTAAAAAAAAAAAAAAATAAGTATGTAATATCTAAGTCAAGGCTGCTTGGCTCAAATAGCTATCCAGGTATTAATATATGAGGTACAATGCTAAAAGCTTAACTTTAAATAAATTAACATTTTAATTCTTGAAGCAACTCTCTGAGGAAAATATTACTCCACTTTAGAAATGAGAGAGCCAGTCTCAGAGGGTACATGATCTCTCCAAGGTCACTCAGTAAAACTTTAACAAAGCAGGGATTCACATATAATTCTTAGGACCCCAGAGCCTGTGCTCTTAACTAGGACACTTTCTCTCCCTCCTTAGCTCACCTCCTGTCATTCTAAGGCTGTTATATTTCTTAGAATCTTCTGGCATTAAATTTTGCAAGTCTAAATAAAACACTGTGACCCAAATCAGAATATTAAGGAGGGAAGGGATGTAATGGCTCATCTCCTTTGAGCCATCTTACTAGAGACTGAATTGAACTTCTGCAAATTTCTAGTTCCAGCAGTTAATGGGTTTATGAAATTGAATAAACTACGTTCCAGTGACTTGAGGAGTGATTTTTAGTTCAGGGATTTCACAGGTGTGCATGCAAAGCCTTGTGGGAGTCACTAGAAGAATGATACATGTGAAGAAGCAATAGCCTCTGACCCCAGGGAGTTTATAGTCTATGAGAGATATGGGAGAATGTATAAAAACACACAACTCAAGATAAAACACCACCCTGTCCTATAAGAAATAATACAACATGCAATGGGCATGTTCTTAGGAAAACAAACTTCCCTTGAGGGAAGGCATCCAGGAAGGCTTTTCCAAAGAGATGACGTGTAAGTTTGGCTTCCAAGAGAGGGGAAGCAGGAAGAGGGAAGTCTAATCAGTTGGAATGGCAGGACTGCTTGGTTGGTGGTCATTATGCCTGCTTAGAGGCCTGTAGGGAGGGTGGGGGTGCATAGGGATATTACTGAGCAGGGCTGGTGCCAGGTTCCAGCTGACAGGTACTCTCCAATGGGGAAGCGTTCAAGAAGACTATATAGTGGAGTCATGTGATGGACACTGATTTAGGGAGATGGGTCTGGTGTGAGACTGTAGATGTATTGGAGGAGGGGAGAGACTGCACACAAGAGATAAAACAGGAGACTATCATAACCCTGACAAAACAGAAAGAGGGAAGTTGGGAGCCGGCTGGGCAGTTGGGGAAAGGAGGATCACGAGTTAGACTTGAGAAGTCTGAGGTACACTGGGCTCCGGAAAAGAAGTAAGCACCCCACAGCCTCCTACAGCTCAGTGAGGCCCTGTCCAACAGGCAGTGAGCCCATTAATGGGAAAACTATGCTTAAGAGGAAATATAATCTAGCTACTATCAAAAAACAATCCAAACCACTTGCTGTCAAGTTGACTCTGGCTCATGGTGACCTCATGAATGTCAGAGTAGAACTGTGTTCTATAGGGTTTTCAATGGCTGATTTTTTGGAACTAGATCACCAGGCATTTCTTCCAAGTCACCCCTGGGCAATTTTGAACTGCAAACCTTTTGGTTAGGAGTCCAGTATATTAACAATTTGCACAACTCAGGCACTCTAGTATATTGTTAGACTTTTCATTTCCAGAAGTCCTAACTTCCACATTTTGCTATCTTCCCACTCCACACATTTGTCTTCCTGATTCCTCTCTCTATATTCTGCCAGATGCTCCTAGCCTCCTTAAGGAGGAGCTGACAGCAGGCATTGGGACACCACTGCTATTTGTCATATTGTAACTGGGTTTCTACATCCTCCTAGCTGCATTGTAAAAGCACTCGAAGAGGAACAAGAGCAAACAATGAAATATAGGAATGCAGGGAAAGAGGAAGCAGCCGCTAGACACCAGTCCAACTGAAACACTAAGAATTATGGAGAAGTGACAGAAAGGGAAGCAAGAGTAAGGAATTGCATTTGGTGACTTAGGAAAGTGTGTGCACATACACACATACATACGCTCACACACCCACATACCCACACCCCCACACCCACACACATGGCCTTCCATGCATCTAAAGTAAACTTGTGAAAATATGAACTCTTAGTTCTTAGCCTTCAAGAGAGGATAAAAAGTCTCCCTTGTAATCATTCTAGCTGAGGAGATGTGGATCAAGTGTCCCCATGCACATCTGCCTTCAAGTGCTCCTAGATCTAGAAATTGCTGATAATTCTAGGAGGGTGTCAATTATGTTTCCCTTTGTCATTAAAAAGCCAGAGTAAAAACAGGGTAACACTTTCTTGACTATAATTACCAATTCAATATTAAGGCTGAGACTGAAAACATGGACAAAATGGAACAAAAGTATAAATATATTTGGGTAGATAATTGTAGGGGCTTCCAAATATCTTTGTAATGAGGAAAACAGGCAAAGAGCAAAAAGCCTGAAGTATAGGAAAAAATGAGTAAGAAATTTGGAATTAACCCATTAGCTGGCATTTTCTGTTTCTGGAGATAACCAGGAGTAGAGCCCTGAGTTGAAGACATCCCCGCCAGGGGAGTTTGAAGGTTACTTAGAAAAATAGTCCTTATCTAGCAATTTCAGAGGCTGGTGGCAGAAGCAGGTGGTGGGCTTGGCTGAGGAGAGCCTTCTAGCTTGGCCTGTCTAGTGAAGTCTCTGAATTCAGATGGAAAATTTCCCTATTAATACAGTTCTAAAACTAACACATGATTTTCCCTCTTCCTTATTTTTCAAGCAAACAATTACATCAAGAACTATCACTATTTTTATAGAAAATGACTGATTTTCTACCAAAACTTAAAATTTCAGTGGTACCTTTAAAGGATTGCTTTCAGTTTTTTTTTTTTAGAACAAGCTAACAAACTGAAATCTGTCATGCATGTAAAACTAAGGAGTGAATACAGAGTAAAATGTGGGCAAAACTTTCAGCCTGCATGCATGGTACCTAACCAATAGTCTCACACTTCACTCTGGCTTGCAGGGAGTTCCAACTGACAAGGATTGTAAACCTGAGGAGGTTGTTCCTGGTGCTTCCACCCTCCTTTCCTGCTCTGTCAGGCCTCCTGGGTGGCAGCTGCATCCTGACCACAACATACACATGACTCTCTCCTACTGGTTCCTAGTCATCTTCTATTTCACACTGGAAAAATTCCAGTTTCAATCACTCACACATGCTCTCTGATCATACTAACCATAAAGGAGCTACAACATCAGAGCCTGGGCTCCTGAAATGAGTTTTAGGGATCTGCTTGTGGAGGAGAAGCCATTAGAGTTATTTTCCTATAGAATCTAGGAGGTTAAGATTTGCTCGACTAGAGGTGCCTGCCAATGGCTGCTGAGGACAGAGCACTAAGGTGTGTCACATTCATCTCCACCCAAGAACCAATCTGTTCTCCTGTCTCACCCCAATAGTGCGACCATTGTAAAGCTTCCTCCTGGAGCACTCCTAGTACAAATGTCCTAGATGAACTTCTATGTGTAACACACTGCTTCTGCTCCACAAGGATATTTTTAATTTGGAGTACACCAAATTGCAGCTGTCTGAGCATGTCTCTGAAAACCAAGGTATTTGTCATTATTCATAGGTAAACTCCAGTTTATTCCCCAGATAGTTTTGAAGCTTCTGTGAGGTGCAAGCCCCTGAAGATACTAGATCCATCAAATGGAAGACACAACTGTAACCTCAAGGCTGGGTATATTTTCAAGAGCATTGACTACTGACTTTTTTTTAGCCAAAATACTGGAAAGGGTAACTAACTATAGACCTGAGTTCAGTTTTGGGAAAATGTTTTACAAGTAGCTTATTCATCTATGAACCTTTTTTGTTTTATCTAAAAATAAACAAATAAAAGTAAATACAATAGCAAGAACCCTGTCTCAGGTGTTATACTGCTTTCCCTGCCATTGTCTCTGTCTGCCTGTCACTCTATCCTCAAGCAGTGGTACCACTTGCTGACTTCCTGCCCTAAGGATGCAGAAAGGGTCTTGCTTTCATAAGTGCTCCTGGAAACACAAGGACACTAACTCTCCACAAGGCAACCCTTGACCAATGGGAGCAGCATTTTACTTGGCTGCTCATAGGGGCTGGTAGGATCAAAGCCCAGTCTCCTCCAGTGGTAACCAACCGGACAATACATCTTGCACTGGTTTTCTCTCCTTTTTCTTGCTCTCCCCAGCCTCTCACCCCTGCTTCCTAGGGTGACTTTCCACATGAACTCTCACTTTTGGCAAGCAAAGTCATGTTATCCACGTATCGCAGGTTGTTAATGAGCCTTCCTCCAATCCTGATGCCATATTCTTCTTCCTATAGTCCAGCTCTTCGGATTATTTGCTCAGCATACAGGCTGCATAAGTATGGTGAAAGGATACAACTCTGATACAACTCTTCCTGATTTTAAACCATGCATTATCCCCTTGTTTTCTGTTTGAATGACAGCCTCCTGATCTATGTACAGGTTCCCCATGAGAACAATTAAGTGTTCTGGAATTCCCATTCTTCTCACTGTTTTCCATAATTAATTATGATCTTCACAATCAAATGCTTTTGCATAGTCAATAAAACACAAGCAAACATCTTTCTGGTATTCTTTGCTTTGAGCCAGATCCATCTGACATCAGCAATGATATCCCTCATTCCACGTCTTCTTCTGAATCCAGCTTGCATTTCTGGAAGTTCTCTGTCAATATACTGTTGCAACCATTTTTGAATTATCTTCAGCAAGATTTTACTTGTGTGTGATATTAATGATAATTTCCACATTCTGTGGGATCACCTTTCTTTGGAATGGGTACAAATGTGGATCTCTTCCACTCAGTTGCCAAACCTCTTGGCATAGCCAAGTGAGTGTCTCCAGCGTGGCATCTGTTTGTTGAAACATCTCCAGGGGTATTCTGTCAATTCCTGCAGCCTTGTTTTTTTGACACTTCCATCAGTGCAGCTTCAACTTCTTCCTTCAGTATAATTGGTTCTTGATCATATGCCACCTCCTGAAATTGAGGAACATCCATGGATGAACATTGGCCAATTCTTTTTGGTACAGTGATTCTGTGTATTTCTTCCATCTTCTTTTGATGTTTCCTGCATCATTCAATATATTGCCCATAGAATATTTCAGTATTAAAACTCGAGGCTTAAATTTTTTCTTCAGTTCTTTCAGCTTGAGAAATGCCAAGGGTGTTCTTCCCTTTCGATTTTCTAACTTCTGGTCTTTGAACATTTCATTATAATAATTCACTTCATCTTCTCAAGCTGCTCTTTGAAATCTTCTGCTCAGCTCTTTTATCTTGTCATTTCTTCCAGTTGTTTTAGGTACTCTCCACTCAAGAGGAAGTTTCAGAGTCTCTTCTGACACCTATTTTGAGCTTTTCTTCCTTTCCTGTCTTTTTAACATCCTTTTGCTTTCTTCATGAGTGATGTTCTTGATGTCATCCCACAATTCTTCTGGTTCTCAGTAATTGGTGTTCAATGCATCAAATCTATTTTCTAAATTCTCTAAATTCAGGAGGATATAATCAAAGTTATATTTTGGCTCTTGTGGACTTGTTTTTTAGGAAAAGTGGGACTGCAAATTCAACACGAAGCCAGGTGAAATGAACAGCTCAATATTCTCCTCACAAGCTGTGAACACATGTCATCACTCATCACTCTGCCACTCTTCAGGCCTCCAGTCCTCTTAGCTCATGTCTTTCATAATGGATTCTATTCTAGGTCTAAGTAAGGAAAATGAGACTTGGGATAACATAATGTTGCTTAACAACATTGTATACTGGTCAACACACTTGGCTACTTACAGAAAGTATGGTGGCTCAATTCTACCCAGAGGCACCTTAGAAGAAAGGCCTAGGAATGTACTACCTGAGGATCAGCCATTGAAAACTCTCTGAAGCACAGTTCTACATTGCCATACACGGGGATACCATGTATCAGTTGACTTGATGGTAATTGGTTTGATTTTGGTTTTTTAGTCTTGCTTATGAGCAATATTTTATTTTCAATAAAGTATAAAAACGCTCTAAGAAAATATGTAAGAGGAAAAATATATATTATATAGAATTCACAGAAAGTTGTATCTTCTGTCATGACAAAATACTCATATTTAGATTCCCAATTATTCCGATATGTCATAGTTGAGGGCCAAACATTTCTAGTAAAGTAATACTAAAAAACTATTTGCACAATATATAAAGGAATGTTGTCTATTTTATTTCCTCTTGGAGGCTGCAGGTTGAAGAAATAGAAGCAAAATGAAAATTTAAATTGAAGTGATTTGAATAAAGATCAGAAAGATTAACAATGTCATCCTTTTGCCTCACTCTGAAATGCTAAAATTCAAATACGTAAACTTGAGAAAACCAATAGCCTCACTGGCTTGTCTCATGTGAGTGACATTACACTTACTCAGAAGGGATGCAGCCATCTGTTTCACTTAGTGACAATAGGTCAAGAATGAGAAGGAAAGTAAAACTGACCTCTGAGGCAGCCAACCAAAAGAGAAGTAAAAACCCTTGAAGTAAAATTCACGCCTTTTACTCATGGGAGAGTCCCGCAGACATTCTCTCAGAACTTACTTACTTTAACTTTATGCACAATTGTAAAAACTGTTAAATGGTTCTTTTTTATCTTATCCCCAGCAGATTAGAAGTGGCAAGTTAGAACATAGGGGAAGAGACAGAAAACACTATCAAAACTGATAAGAGAATTCAAGGCCAGGGTCATTTAGGGCACACAGGCAATGAAGCTCTATATGTACAGTGACTTCTTCTCAAGTGAAATGTGGTCAGACAAGTGCAAGTACACTTTCTGGCTAGAAGAAGACAAAACGTTTGAAATTGGGACTGCTGTGGAAAATCTGAAAGCCAGGTCTGTATAGCTGTTAATCTCAACTCCCCTGCTACACTGGACAAATGAGAAATGTTTGCTGAGAAAATGAGTAAATGAATGAGTAAGTGAGTGAACTGAAAATACAATCCTATCTAATTAAGAGGTTTGCAATTTGCCAAGTTTGTCCCATAAAGTCTTGCTTCATAATGCTAGAGTTAGTATTTACAGTAATGAACTTCCGTTATCTAGAAAAAGTTGAAGTATATTCAGGATATTTTTTAAAGAATTTTACAGAATTTGGGAAGGTGGTGTAGTGGTTTAGGCATTTGGGTGCTAACCAAAACATCAGTGGTTCAAACCCACCAGCTGATCCACAGAAGACAGTTGGGCCAGTCTGCTTCCATAAAGATTTACAGCCTTGGAAACCCAATGGGGATTGCCATTAGCTGGAATCAACTTGATGGCAGTGAGTTTGGTTTTTTGGTTTTGGTATATGTTTCAGAAAGATTTTTTATCCTTTGGAGTTAAAATATACCTGGGGTAAATGGGTAAGTTCTAGTTTAGAAAACTTAGTCATGATGCAATGCTCCCTCCCCCAAAATGCTGGATTAATGATATGTGGGCTGAAATGGGCTCTGAACATGAACTACAAAACAACATGAATACCAGACTCAGTACAGCCCCAGATACCACTGTGTGCTGCAATGACGGGCTTGCTGCTTGCTGGCCAAATGATTTCATACATGATTTGGAACAGCAAATTTTGCCTCGCATATCAAATTCTATGCAAAGAAAACGTAGATTTGATCACAACTCTGTGCAAGAGCATAAATGCAAGGCAGGGGCAGAAGTGTTCGGTGTTGACTGTTTCCAGGGTCCTGCTGCCAGGAAAGTAGATATGTAGGAAATAGAGAACACTCTGAGATTAAAAACAGGAAATGGGTGAATTCAGTGCCCCTTCTGGGAAATGATGAAATAAAATGTGTTTCAACCTTAAGGTGTAGTCATGCAAAACTTTTTAAATCAAGGTTATTAAGACATATGATTTCTCATCAAGATAAAAGAATTTTTAAATTAAAAACTCCAACAAATATAATGGTAAAATCCAACCCCAGCCCCATATCATTAAACCACAAAGAGATGATGCTTGGGTGTTTTCTGTTAATAGATTAAAAAAGAGAGAAAGTGCCTAATGAACAACAGTGGTGGGATAAATATTTCAATGATCTCAAATCAAAACTTATGATTTATAACTGGTTGGTTTCCATGGCTTTGTTCAGGGATATAATAAATGAATTATCAAACACCTAGAGTTTATTGTATTACATTCAAACACCTGCTTGAAAGCACAATTAATATTTTCAAAAAACAGGCTTCATAGAGGCAAATGTGTAAACAGAGGCACATTCTGTTTATTTCATCCTCACCACCCTCGACATCACCTTTGAGTTAACCATAGAAACCAGGCAAGCAAGGATAAAATAGTACAAACAGCTCAGCTTTCTGGGCAATTTCTTTTCACAGATTAACACAAGGAGCCGTTGTACAAATCGAACCAAAGATCTACATTTATGAGTAACCAATGCAAATTAGAGGGAATGAAAGAACAGAAAATGATGGGAAATCTAACAGCATAAATATTTTCACACTTCAACGACACATTTCTAACGGTTAAGAATGAGGCAGAGTTATCTGTGCATGATGTAAGGTCATTTTAAGAGTCTGCTCATGTAACATCATATCAGAGCTCAGTTTATCTTACTATCTGCAGGACTCCTGCCTAAGGATTCTCTGTCCAGCTTCAAAACCATCTGCCATCAAACTCTGATGTAAAATCAAGGGAAGATGGGATGAGTTGCTGGTGGGTTTAGAAGCTACTTGTTCAGTTCACTAAATTCCCAGATATATATTGCCTCTGAAAATCAAATCTAGCACTTGTACCATGAAAGCCAAAGGAGAGGGGAAATGGCAGTGAAAGGGAAATATCTGTATGGTTTACATGAGAAACTGAGTCAAGAGATAGCTTTGACAGATGGGCAAGTAGCCTCCTTAAGGGGTAATTTAAGAAATCAGTGAGTTCTTATCCCTCATATGTATCCCAGGATTCACCAGTACCATGGCCCTTACGGTAAACAATATTAGCATTTGACTTCTCAGAGAGATGGGCAGCTTGCTCAAAGCCACAAGGTCAAAAATGGTGCAAAGGGGATTCAAGGCTACATCAGTCTGACTCCAGGGCCCACTTTCTTCCCACCCCCACTCTCCACTGCATCTTTTTGTCCTCCTATCACAACTTACATGCCTCAATTCACTTGGGGATAATTTCACTGGTTTCTAACATATATTATTATATCTGACTTTCGTATTTTCAAACCAATAGCTTTCTGAGTGAATTTATAAAATAAAAAAAGTTGTTTTGTTCCCAAAGTCTGCAGTCAAACTGCATAGAGGGTGCCCTGATGTTCTATACTATTTCTCACAGACACTATAATATGTTTTCAAGTATAATAATTAAAAATAGTCTAAATATGATAGGACCTCAATTAGGATGACACATTACAAAAGTTCTTGATAAAAGGCAACAATGTATATCCAAAGGAGCAATCATTTTGAGGAATAAGTTATCCTTATCAATCCCTATGTCATTCTCCATCACTCCCTCCCCTTTCTACCCAGCTTATAAACTGTCTGGCTATGACTGCCTACGGAATAACTTCCAGGATCTGTCCACTCTGCCTCGTGTATGCCAACTTTTCTCGACTACCTCTGCTCTTCCTTGTCCCATTATTTTGTTTATATCACCTATTCCTTTTTCTCATCAAGCTCATAAAATTCTACCCATTGTTTAAAGTATAAGTATATATGCCTTATCTCTAAAAAGTCTATAAACTTCTATTCAAAATTTATTTCTCTCCATGCTTATTGTGTGGGTTTTTTGAATCTGTACTGCAATATTTTGTATATTCTATCCCTGCTTTGGTAGACTTGGGCATATCTCTTTCTCATTCTCTTCACAATATGCTCAGCAAATATTTTACAAATTAAACTGGACTGAACAGTTTTCATGATCACACTTTCTTAACAGTTTATTAATGCTACTTAGATGTCTCCAACTCATGGAGACACCATGCACAATCGATTGGACCATTGTGATCCATAAGGTTTTCACTGACTGAGTTTTGGAAGTAGACTGCTGGGCCTTTTGTCCAAGTCTTTCTTAGTATGGAAACACCTCTGAAACCTGTTCATTTCATAGCAACATGCAAGCCCCCACTTACAGATGAGTGGTGGCTGTACATGAGATGTGTTGGCTGGGAAGCGAACCTGAGTGTCCAACATGGGAAACAATAATTCTACCAGTGAACCACCAATAACCTCTATTTAGAACGTTTTTGTTGTTAGTTGGTATCAAGTTGATTCTGACTCATGGTAACCCCCATGTGTGCAGAGCAGAACTGCTCCATAGGGTTTTCAAAGTTATTGACCTTTCAGAAGCAGGTCTGTTTTGCAAGCTGTCTCTGAGAGATTTGAACTGCCTACCTATCAGATGGTGGTTGAGCACTTAATCTTTTGTCCAACAAGGGACACCTGCTATTTAGAATGCAGTATCAGTATTTCTCAATATTTCCTTTAGCTAATAGTTGTTCTTTTGATGGTAACAACATCACAAACACATAGGCCTAAAAACAACAACTATAAAAAAAGGTAACATCTAAGAGTTAAAAGAGCAGAAGATTCAGAATCAGAAAACCTGAGTTCATACTAGTGTGGTTTGGAGATCAGTTACTTATCCTCATTAAATTTATCAATTGACTGGCAAGGTAACAAAGAAGATGGCCTAACAGCTATTAAAAACTACTTGCCATTTCCAAGTGGTTACTTTTCACATCTGTAAAACAGAGAGAAAGAAATGCCTCCTCAAAGTGGATTAAATTAGATAAATTTCATTACCACTACCAGTATACTTATTTTCCTCCAATCAATTATAAGTTATTTAGGGGCAGGATCCTTGAGTACCTTTAGCACATTGTTCTACTGTTGCTGTTAATTGACATCAAGTCCTCCAACTCAAGCTGACCTCATGTGTGTCAGCAACACTAGATCACCAGGTCTTTTTTCCAAGGTGCCTCTGGGTGGACTCCAATCTCTGACCTTTCAATTAGCAGTGAGCACATTAACTATTTGCACAACTGAGGGACTCCTATATGGTTCTACTACATGCTTACTAATATTGTATTTGTTTTATTCCTGTTTAGCCTTAAAAAAGTTGTCTTAGTTTGACCACATCTGGCATAGTGATTCAGTTTGTTCATTCTTCAAACAAAATGGTGGCCTATTTCACTGTTCAAATGGGCAGTCTGGTAATCACTATGAATGACATCCATGGTTTCAAAACCACCACCACTCTTGTTTTAATAATCTTGGTACCATAGTAATAAGAAAGCAGAACCTTAAAGAGATGTTTTACCTCAAAGAATGAGCCAAATATAATTGTTTATCATTGTACATGCATCATTTTTTATTATTTTGTTTTGATGTAAGGATTTTTCTGACAACCAATTTGTGGCACATATCATAGATTTACTAATCAGCAATCTTTCTGTTTATGATTATTTTTTTTGGCTAGGACACAAATGCTATATGCATGGGTTTTAAACATTCAGGCATGTCATTTTCAGAGGCAATGAAATAAGATTTTAAATAATTTCTTTTTCTGATAAACTAATAAAATTAATTTATTTCACTCTTTAACAATCGCAAAGGTAATGTGCTGATGAGAAATCAACAGAGAAGTCTCTCTAAAATAGGCTTCTCTTTGAAATTCTGGCCATTTCCTAGGAAAATTGTGGGATATTATTTATTTTTCCTAAATAAAGTACATATTTTATACTTTGACCATGGTAACATTTCTCCCCCTTCCACTAGGCTCTCATCCCTTTTTCTGTGGCTCTTGATATGGAAGCCTGCCTGCTTTCCATACCTAATGAGTCAGGGAAATGGGGATGGGAAGCCACCTGCGCAACAGCAACACAACAATGTTGAGAACCAACCATGAAGGCTGCACCAACCATCACAAAGAGAACTATTCACATACCTATTATTATTAAGCACCCTTTTGATCTGATTTCCCTTTCACTTAAAGTTTCTAAGAAATCTCTCCATAACCATGGAATACCAATTGCACTTGATGACTTACAAAACTAGTGTAAAACCAAACATTTAAACCAAGCTCCTGAAATTAGGGATTTAAGGAAAGGGCTAATTTGTTCAAAGATAATATTTCCACTTAGACAAGTAAAAATTCAACTCAGTTAAGAAATCTGATAAACAGAGATACTCATAAGATGAACTTTACCTGGAATAAAGCAGAATTGATGGAGTGTTCCTGTAAGAATAATGGCAGAATTTTCTTCCTATGCTTAGATGCATGGTGCAATTTTGCTCCCTTTTAAGGAACTTGTGAAGTTTTCAATGGTCTAAATAAAATGGCTTTGACCTTAAGCTTGTTCCACAAACAAGCTATCATTATTTGTTTCCTTTTACAAGTGACAGAGTGGCCAGATATCACAAATGGGAAAAAGTAGATTCCTTAACAAGTCAGCTATACTAATTTCATTTTTTTTAAAATTGTGAATAGATTACCAAATTATTATACTCTAAATAAAGAGCTCTGGTAGAATAGTGCCTAAGGCATTTGACTGCTAACCAGAAGGCTGGCGGTTCAAATCC
>NW_006921702.1:4227349-4242840 GCF_000298275.1 Orycteropus afer afer | reverse complement strand
GTGATACTGCCTCAGAAACCCAAGGAGGGGTCGCTATGAGTCAGGGCTGACTCGATGGCACACAACAACAACAACAACATATATATATATATATATATACTGTAAATAATACTGTAAGTAGGATATGTTTTCAATCAGGTATCTCATGAAGGTATTGTGGATATAAATGTTTCAAGAATAGGAATTATGTCTTACCCATCACTGTATATGTATCTGGCATATACAACAGTTCCAAAAAAGATCGTAACAGATTGAAATGGAATAGACTGAATCAAATGAGAAAATGATAATTACCAGATCCTACACCTAGATCTAAGTATCAAAGGCACAATTATATAATGAAGGAGATATGTCTTCATAGCTGTTCCTGAGTAACTGACTCATGAGTTCTTAGTTGATAGTTAGCATGGGTTGTGGCTGCAAGATTTAACACAGTTTTTAATGGCACATGTGCTGCAGTAAGAAAACACTGCATCCAGGGCAAGGAAGGTTATATACCTTATCAGCTCTGTGCCATTCAGAACAAGAATATTATATGAAGTTCAAAAACATTTCAAATGTGTTTAATATCCCATGCTTTTATGAGAGCATACCAAAATTTGCATGTGTCTTCTATTGTGCCTGTGGACAAAAAGTAGATCCAGACACAGGAAAGCTACTTTGAAGGCACTATGCTTTTTCTTTCATTTTGCATTTTCTACCAGGGCCAGTAAAGCGCTTTGGTTGCTATGATTTACAATGGATTTGTGGATCCGAAGAATGTCCAGGGTAGAATTAGAAGCAGCAAAGCAAAGCAAACATATTATGGTGTTTATATCATTATACTCTCAGGAAATGAGTGAATTTTAGCTAGGAGAAAGGAATATGAAGAGGGCCTAAGATACCTGTCTGCATTTATCTGAAGGGTTCTCACACTTAAAAGAAAGTAATTATACTGCAGATGGCTCTAGATGGAAACAGATCTAGTTCAAGGGTCTTCTACTAAGAAGTGCTTCTCTAAACTTACAGTGGATTGTCTTAGGAGGAGTCCAAACAGGCTGGACAATCACCTGTCAAGGATACTGAAGAAGAAATGAAGCCCTGGGCACTGGCCTGAGACTCTCTTGGCGGCTTTCCATCAGATCCACTTTCTGCAAATGGGAAGCCATTTGCACAACCGCAACAGAGACTTGTTAAAAGCAAACATGACTAGTTAGTTCTGTGAGTGTTGGGGTGAGAGGGAGGTGTAAGAACTAGAAGCTCGTCTAACTTTTCCTCTGTTTCATTCAAGTGCAGACAGAAACTACTATTCATTATTTCTCTTGCAAAAGGTGCATTCAATCCAAGGAGCCATGACTTTCAATACACCAGGCCAAATACTTTTTATTCAAACTAACAGATGTTCAAGACCAGGCATAACTGTCTGTGGCAGAAGGTAGTTCATTCTGTATTTTACTTTTATCTTTTCCCCTTTCACCATAGCTTTTCTCTGCCTGGAGATAAACTCTGTGACACCATGCATCTTATCTTTCTTGCTACCCCTAAGCCTAGCAGGTACCTGGGACAGACTGGTAGTTAAAAAGCATTTGTCTCATTAATTGAGCCTCCAACCTGAAAAAAAGTCTGCCATTGAGTAGACTGCAATTCATGGTGATCCCATGTACGTCAGAGCAGCACTGTGTTCCATTAGGCTTGCAATGGCTCAATTTTTGGAAATAGATCACCAGGCCTTTCTCCCAGAACACCTCTGGGTGGACATAAGCCCCTAATCTTTTAGTTAAAAGCATAGAGCATAAACCATTTACACCATCCAGGGACTCTTTGATCCTCCCAAACCTGATTCACTCTCTACCTGCACTTCAGTCCCTGGCATTCACTTAAAACCTCTGTTGGTCATTTAATTCCAAACCTACTGTGCAAAGTGATTTCAGGGCTTTCTTTAGGTGATGCAGTTTACTGAATTCCTTGAGGGAGCTAATTATTCTATGTCTTTGATTGCTCAGGATGTCTAGTTTAGTAGCTTGTAAAAGTCAACAAATGGACTTAGCTGTTTTGCTTTGGAGGCACTGCAGTTTTGAGCAACACAAAACAAGCATTAAGATTTCTTTTTGGTTATCAAGACTAAATAAAATAAAAATGATCCATAGTACATTCTTATAAACATTTTTAAAAGATGCTAATTCAAAGTAAGACATGCTAATAATTTCTGAGACCCTAGGATGCTATTAATTCAAGTAATTACCTTATATATCAAGAACTGGGACAAGCCTAGAAGGTGTGGCCTTTATAAACTCTGTTGTTAGCTGCTGTGGAGTTGGCTCTGACTCATGGCAACCTTACATATGGCAGGGCAAAATGCTGCTTGGTCTTGCACCATCTCCATGATGCTTATTATGTTTGAGTCCACTGTTTCAGCTATTAGGTCAATCCATCTCATTAAGGGCTTCCCTTGCCTTCACTGACTCTCTATTTTACCAACCAAGATGTCCTTTTCTAGCCTGCAAAGCAAATTCAAGTTACACAGTAAACCATAGACTATTCATTTCCTTTATTTTTCCTACCTATATTTTATTTAAATTTTTAGATGACACATTTCCCCTTGATTGGTCAGTACTACTCTATTTCCTTTTGTTTTACTTTGATCTAATGGTTAAATGTTGATTCCAGACTTTGAATTCCCTAACAAGATTATTTTATTGTTACACCAGTCTCATGTAAGGGCATTATAGAGGATTTTTACAATACAATGATTTCATGATTCCATAAGTCAAGCTAAGAAATGGACATGAAGTTTCTACTTTTTACTTTGTATTGTGTTATATGATTGAGAAGCAACTTGAAGACAAGTGCCACCTGCCTAGCAATACACTATGAACACACACAAAATAACAGATTATGACTTGTGGAAGCTTATACACAAATGTTAGACCACATGTGTCCCGGATCTCAGTTCCTGGACTTTTAGCATGGATGCACAGGAGTTTTAAGAATTTGAGATGTGCTTAGATGAAGTTAGGTGAATTGTCTGTTGTTGTTGTTATGTGTCGTTGAGTCGGACCCAACTCATAGCATCCCCTCCTTGGGTTTCCGAGGCAGTATCACTATGGAAGTAGATTGCCCCATCTTCCCTCCGAGGAGTGGCTGGTGGGTTTGAACCGCCAGCCTTCTGGTTAGCAGTCAAGTGCCTGAGGCACTATGCTACCAGAATGTTATAAAATATGTTTCCTAGAGGGCAAAGAATGTAAAGATGACATGTGATGGACATCCAGATAGGGGTTGGTGATGTGAGGAAGAGAAGACATTTAGAAACTTGGTTGAATGACTACATAGGTGATTCGCTGGAAGGGACAAAGGAATGAGGGCAGTGAGCTCAGTAAAGTATATGAGAACATGCACTCAGAAAACACATGGCAAACTGTTCATGCTTCCCAACCAAGTTATGCTAATTAAATAATTTTTCAAATACCATTTTTATACATCATAGAATTAGGAAAAATATGATCTAATTCCACATACTGTGCAGATGGAGAGAGTGGTACTTATGGTGGTTTACCCCACATCACAATTATAGTGAGGCAGAAAGTTGGTCCTTAAATCCAGAATTTGCACTTCAAAATCTACTATAACAAGCTGGGGGTTCATCTTCCAGAAGTTTTTTAAGGGTCATTTTATAATTCAGCCCAGAAAAAAAATTCTCACTATTTTACAATTAAACCTTGTCTTGGAACAGAAAATAGTGTTTCCAGGTTAATTCAATACTTTTTTCAATAAGACTGAGTTCCAAAAAAACTTTTGACTATTTCTAGAAAAAAAAAATACAATCCAGCCTCAAATATTCAAAAATATGTCCTTGGGCCTCTGCAGGTAATCACAGAAGGGAGTTGCAAAATTAGTGTTAGCTATGGAATAAGTGCAGATCCTCCCCACAGTTGAGTACATGTGTTCACAATATGGTCTTTAGAAAACCAGTGCCATTACACATTGTAATCACACTATACTTAAATTCAGTTAAACTCCTAAAATGATTTCTTCAAGTTAATCTTTAAACCTGAAGCCAAGCATATCCCTTGAAGTTTTCTCAAAACCAAACACTAGTCTACCTTAACTAGTGAAAAATGTCTGCCTTGAGCATTCTACTCTTTTTAGATCTATATGGGATCAAATTGACAACAGTAACTCAAAAGACTGGACAGGAACCTCAGGGGGCAGTGAGTTTATGTTAATGAAGAGAGGAAAAACTCAAAAGGAGGGTGAGAACAGTTAAACAACTCAAAGAATGTAATCAATGTCATTAGCTGGTTGTTGTTGTTGTTATTGTTATTTGCCGTCCAGTCTGCCCGACTCATAGAGACCCCTCCTTGGGTTTCCGAGGCAGTATCACTAGGGAAGTAGGATTGCCCAACCTTCACACAGAAATTGTTGAACAAGTGTATGTGTTGCTGTGTATATTCTCAACAATGGCAACAAAATAAACAAAATTCATAAAAAAAAAGAAGTAGAAGGAAATACATCAAAGTGGAAAAAAAAAAAAAAGAAACGAAACACATGTTTCTCTTAACTAAAGACAGGAACTATTTTATCACAAAGATTTTCTCTGGTACAATCCTTTTGTATAAAGAAATAGTTCTTTGTGGATAAATCCCGAACGTTAACTCACTGAATGAACAGCATAAAACAAGCCATAGTGAACTTGAGATGTACTTAGTCTTGACTCTTTCCATCACTGCAAACTGTGCTTTAGGTTTCTATCTCCTCATGTGCAGCCACCACCCATCTGTTAGCGGAGGCTTGTGGGTTACTATAATGCTGAACAGGTTTCAGCAGTTTCCAGACAAAGGCAGATCAAGAAGAAAGCCCTGGGATCTACTTCCAAATGAGCCAGTGAAAACCTAATGGTCCAATCTGTAACCTATCCAGAGCATAATGCAAGACTGGGCATTTTATGCCATTATGTATGAGGTCACCATAAATAGGGGTCAATTTAACAGCAGCTCGGAACAACAGCACACAGAGCAGGCCACTGTGTACCTGATGGGTACAGAGGTAATCTTTCCTCTACCCCTCACAATAATGCTTATTTCTGGGCAACAGACTTCAGTCACTGTCTTTTGACTAAGTATAAGAATATTCAGGATCAAATGTTTTAAAAAAAGGCAGATCAAAAGATAAAAACAACACAATTAAAGCACAATGCTGAACCTGTGACTCTCTGAATCACAATGTGCTCAGGAAATATGCCAGCCACACACATACATGCTGCCTCCTGAAATGCAAAGAGGGCATCAGCTAGTAAGCAGGAGGTGTCCCTTACACAGGATGGCTTGGTCTGGGTTTCACACAGCTAAGCTGTGTCCAATGGCAGAGTCACAGCACACAAAGGCAATCACAGGTGAGACACCAAGTGTGTGCTCCTGCTGCGGACAGGCAGGTTTTTTATGTCTCCCCTCCAACAAAAGCCTTCCCTTTACCACTTCTGCTCTACTCCTTCATCAGGCTGTACCAGCATCTTTCAGAAAGTTATCAAGAGGCTTCACCCTCAATAAATTTTGTAAAAATGATACCAGCATTGAGATTGTATCCATCTTTGAAATTTATTTACTCATTACTTGTCATCAGTGGCATTTTGGAATTTGCTTTATGTCTATAAAGTACTTGCCTTGCTTTCAAAAAAAAAAAAGAAAAATGATTTACTGTCTCAAAAAAAAAAATGGATACAAATGAAACTATTTCTAGATTTAATTCAGCTACTATGTTATGGAAAGCTAATTTGTTCTATGTGTTTGTATTTTGCTTTGTACTTAATCAAATGCCTACAACTCCTTTAGCTAAAACAGAGATATGTAAAATAAACCCAATGTGTATAAAAATTACACTGAGAATTTTCCTAAATCACATCTGGTAAAAGAAGGAAGAACTAAAAAAAATTTTCACATTAACTAGTGACGACCACTGAGAACATCTTTTGGAAAGCAAATTGATTAAAAAACGTATTTTAGAGAGTTGACAAATGACTAAATTTTTAGCTCAAATTCAGCAAGCATCGATCTAAAGAATTTTTCTAAAAAACTTCTTTATCGAGTTTTCTAGATCTGCACTGGCCTATTAATATGGTAGCCATTAGCTCTTTTGTCACCATATGTCTTTCAGTTTGTCATACTGTGGTGGCTTGTGTGTTGTTATGATACTGGAAGCTATGCCACTGGCATTTCAAATACCAGCAGCGTAACCCATGGTAGATAGGTTTCAGTGGAACTTCCAGATTAGGGAGACTAGGAAAAAAGGCAGATCACAGAATAGTCTGTCCTGTATGATGCTAGGAGATGAACTCCCTAGGTTGGGAGGCTCTCAAAACACACAGTGGCTGTAACAATAGGCTAGACCATATCGACTATTGTGAAGATGGTACAAGACAGGACAATGTTTCCTTCTGTTATACATGGGGCTGCCATGAGTCAGTGCCAATCAGAGGCAAATGACAATAACAGCCCATGGTGGGTACTGAGCACTTGTATAGTGCTAGTCTGAATCACACTGGATTTCCCACACTTAGTTCAAAAACCATAAAATATCCCAGTAATAATTATTTACACAGACTACATGTTTAAATCATACTATTTTGGGTATAGGAGCTCTGGTAGCATAGAGCCTAAGGCACTTGACTGCTAACCAGAAGGCTGGCAGTTCAAACCCACCAGTTACTTCTTGAAAGGAAGATTGGGCAATCTACTTCTGTAGTGATACTGCCTCAGAAACCCAAGGAGGGGTCGCTATGAGTCGGGTCCAACTCGATGGGAAACAACAACAACAACAACAAAACTTTGGGTATGCTAAAAACTGAAAAATCCAAACTCACTGTCGTTGAGTCGGTTCAGATTCATGGCGACCCCTCCTCGGATTTCCAAGGCTACAGTGTCTCTATGGAAGTAGATTGCCTAGTCTTCCTTCTGAAGAATAGCTGGTGGGTTTGAATTGCCAGGCTTCTGGTTAACAGTCAAATGCCTTAGGCTGTGTTAACTAAATATATTACAATTAATTTCACCTGTATTACTCTATTTTTTTATGTGATTACTAGAACATTGAGAATTACCTATTGGGTTGCATTATATTTCCATTGGATAATGATGATCTAGGATATTTAATTGATTCTCTTATTTAATATATATGTCTCAGAAAAAAAAACGGTGGTTATCATTCACCTTTAAAGTCATCATCCCTCAAACAAGGACTATTCAAGGTCACTATGTCTCATAAGGCACAAAGTTTGGGCTTTCTGGCTAGGATCTGAATGGAAAGACCCCAGATCAACATTTTTGGGACATGTATGCACAGAACAGGCTGACTATCTTGCAAGGATTTTAGAAGACACTCCATCATCAATAAATAAAAAATAACTATTGAAATGGGAAAGACAAATTGACAAACACAAACTCTTAAAAGAATCTTTAATACTGTCAGCTACAAAGTGAAATATAAGTATCAGTATTGAGACTACATTATAGTAATAATAATAATACTTTAAATTTGAGAGTAAATGCAAAATTTGTAACAAAATTCACCTTCATTATCTTCCCAGGATTAAAACTACTTCACTTAAAACTACACCATTCTCTATTGAATACTAATTTCACTAAACACCACTTAAACTGTAATACTAAGATTAAACAAACAGTAGCTACACCAGATAATCAGTAATTGTCATTATTTAGCAGTATGGTGGGAACAGAGGTCAATAGAAGTGCTCAGGGTCACTGGAGCATTCATATTTTTATTGTTAACATGTTCAACCATAGAGCATAGAGATATTGTGAAAGCTATCCAATCTTGCCCGATTCCAAGAATTATAATGAAAATAATCATATAGCTGCCTCCAGGTCTATAATAAAAAGTACTATTCTCATTTCAACAGGATTTCACTTTCAGTGTGATCGTCCTTCATTCTGAAAAGGAGAATGGCTGCATTTACTCATTCCTCCGTAACTGCAGCAGGACCCCATGTTGGAGACCTTCCATGGATCAGACCCAGTCTGCTGAGGAAAGACACTAAGTGTTCAGGGCTTCACGGGAAGCATTCCCCATCCATTTCAGTGGAAATCAACAGCCTGCAGCCACATACCCTGAAGGGGAAGTCCTCCCCTGGCAGCTTGCGTTGCAAAGACACACCCCGACCTGCCTCGGAGAGATCTCTACAGCTGAGATGCACTGCTGAAAGTGGGGCAGAAATGGCTCTTCAGTTAATCAAGTTACAGCAAGTGCCAGGTGTTCCAGAGCTATCAAGAAGTGTGGAAAACACTAATGTGAAAAGAATGTCCCTGGTCATCCAAAAACAAAAGTTAGCTTTTTGATGGCTACCCTATCCATTAGCATTTTGTTCCTGGATGGTGCAAATGGTTAACAACTTGGCTTTTACCCAAAGTTTGGAGATTCTAGTCTACTCAGAAGTGCCTCAGAAGAAATGCCTGATGACCCGCTTCTGAAAAATCAGCCACTGAAAGCCCTATGGCACACAGTTCTACTCTGACAGACTACATATATGAGGTTGTCATGAGTCAGAATGGACTTAATGACAACTGGTTGGGATTTTAAGCCCTTCCTGAGAAACTGTCCCAGTTAAATCACCACATGCATATGGACAACTTAAGAGGTCACCTTTTAGATTTGTACAAACATCTTTTGGTTGTCTTTTGAGAAGACCAGGTTCAATTCCTTATTTTGAAAGATATTTTGAGGCCAAAACTTTCTTGGAAAAAGCCACTTGTAATTAGCACATTAATGTAATACAGACAAAATTCCTTTGTATTTTAAAGATTTTCAAATGAAAATAATAGTAATAATAATAATAATATTTCAGAAGTAAGACACAGAATCCCCTTCTAATCATACTCACATAGCAATAAAACTAAAAAATATTAAAGAAGCACTCTTTTTCTTAACAGAGAGAGTTCAGCATTTCTAGTCTGTGCTATCATAGCAAAGAATCATTTGAACCAATTATTTTGTTGGGTAAACTATATTCACCCCCTACTGTCCAATAGGAGCTCTGGTGGTGTAGTGCCTAAGGCACCTGACTGCTAACCAGAAGGGTGGCGGTTCAAACCCACCAGGGAAAGAAGTTTGGACAACCTACTTCCATAGAGATTCTGCCTCGGAAACCCAAGGAGGGGTTACTATGAGTCAATGGCAGATCTCCCTTGGAAGGGACCTCTGGTAGCATAGTGGCTAAGACACTTGCCTGCTAACCAGACGGCTGGCGGTTCAAACCCACCAGCCACTCCTTGGAAGGAAGGTTGGGCAATCCTACTTCCGTAGTGATACTGCCTCGGAAACCCAAGGAGGGGTCGCTATGAGTCGGGGCCGACTCGACGGCACATAACAACAACAACAACAACATATGTTTCTGGTAGCATAGTGACTAAGGCACTTGCCTGCTAACCAGAAGGCTGGCGGTTCAAACTCACCAGCCACTCCTCAGAAGGAAGGTTGGGTAATCTACTTCCACAATGATACCACCTCGGAAACCCAAGGAGGGGTCGCTATGAGTCAGGTCCGACTCGACGCCACATAACAACAATACGTTTCTGTTATCCCACAAATCCTAACAGGCAAAAGGTTTAAAATTTTGAACAGATCTGCGGTAATTTGTGAAATGCAGTTCCTGTTAAGACCTTAAAGAAAACTGAGCTTATCTACTAGAGTACAGCAGCCCAGACTCAACCACGCACTGCTAGCTACAGAGACGTAGTAAGGGCAACTTCCTGAGGTGGCCTGCACCGCCAAAACAAAGGTTCTCATTTAATTCAACTGGTTCTGTGGAACTTTAAGGGCAATGATTAGGTCTGTGATCTGCTTAAACCTTTATACTTTTGCATAAAAGGAGGGGAAGCTTTTTTTGGAGGGGAGCAGGGGTTATATTTACACTTCCCAAATTCAGAAAATGTCCTAACCAGAGAGGACAGGTGGCAACTGGCAACCACAGCACAAAACCTTTTTTTTTTTTTTTTCCATTTCTTTCTGAAACCCAATGTAGAAGGAAAATTAACGAAATGTCAGTTGGTCTTATGCACAGCGCTAACTATTCTTTCATAACACATGAAACAAAGTAGAAAATATAACTGGGACCAAAAACCTGGTGACAGAAAATATTATGTATTGATCTACTTTGATAGTATTTTTACTCTAAGAATATTCATTATTTTCCCTAATAAGCCATCAGGTACAGTGGAATCTTAAGAATAAAATAAAAACGAGATTAATATAGGCTCATGTTTATAAAAATATACAACTTTTCAAAGTTAAAATGTACCTGTGCAGATACAAAGAGAAAACTGGAAGCATGGTTACAGATGTGAGGTTAGAAGTTTTTTCACCATGTTTTGGCCAATTTTTCTATAGCCATTCCTATTCTTTTTAACTCTTCAGGTTCTGCAACATTACTGACTATATTAAAAAATATTAAATAATCAGGCAAAGACTATCCCTCTCTGGTAGTTCAGTTTGTGTGTCAGCTTGGCTGAGCCTGGTTGAGTGGCTGGGCAGCTGGATGTAGTGTTCCCCATGATGAGACTGGTAATCAATTCCATGGTGGAATCTACTGTGAGCACTGAGTAGCCGCCTTAGGGATGTGGTCTGCTTCCTGCAGATAAGGAGAAGCTTTGGAGAATGGTCTCTAGCTTATGGCACGCTTGAACCCTCCATGTAGCCTGCCATGCTCTGCTGAACTTGGGACTTGAATTAATGGCCTGATGTGTGGTTTGGTAACATCGGGACTGTGTCATTTTACTTGTCAACCTTGGGCCTGTTAGCCTCAGCAGCCAGTAGCTGCCTGAGTGAAGAGATGCCTCTAGCTTCAGTGGGCCAGGAACAAGAGGCAGAGCTGAAGCCCAAGGTCGAGGGGCTTTCACACAACCCCTAGAGCTTGGCACTTTTAACTTGGACTTCTAGCCTCCTGAACTGTAAGAGAATAAACTCCTGTTTGTTCAAGCCATCCCATTTGTGGTATATTCCTGTCAGAACAGCAATAGGTAACCAGAACAGAATATGGTACTGGGAGTGGGGTGCTGTTCTGACACATACCTAAAATGTGGAAACAAGAGTGGAGTGCATCCTAGACCTAAGACCCTGGCAGAGAGACCCTGGTATGGGGCATGATGGACGGCAGGAGCAGAGCCCAGGGACCAGCATTAAACAGCAAGAGGCTTACCAGCCCATGGAGGAGAAAGCCAGGTGCCATTGGGTAGGTGGCTTCCTGTGAAGTGGGTTGCCTTCGGGCATTAATTGGTAGAAGAGACTGGTATGAGATGGAATATCAAGTTGGCCAGCTCACTGAGCAAGAAAGCTGAGTGTCCTTTGGGCAGGAAGATTCTTGGTGGAGTGGGTTGCCCTCGGGCATTAATTGGCAGAAGCTGAGAGACCAAGGAATTGGGAAGCAGAGCTGCCTCAGCCTGAAAGGGTAGGACTGTGGGCTTTGAGAGTGGAACCACCACAGCCCCCTAGGTTTCAAAGAGCCAGACCTTCACCAACTTGGTTCTGGAGTGTGGGACTGCTCATTCATGTGAGCCAGTGGGATGGAGCCACAGCTGCTGCCCAAGAGTAAGGGGGCAGGGCTGCCATGCCCAAGAGGGAGAGGCACGGGCCCCGCCAGGCCAAGGGGGTGCAGTTGCCACTCAGGAACTAGGGGCCTAGAATCACCCAGTGAAAGAGATCTGTACAGATGCCACCCACTGAAGATCTGTACAGGTGCCAAGTTGACAAGGGGTGGAACTATGGTAGTTAAATTTGTGTGTCAACTTGGCTGGGCCTGGTTGAGTGGCTGGGCAGCTGGATGTAGTGTTCCCCATGATGAGATTGGTAATTAACTCCATGGTGGAATCTACTGTGAGCACTGAGTAGCTGTCTTAGTGATGTGGTCTGCTTCCTGCAGATAAGGAGAAGCCTTGGGGAACGGTCTCCAGATTATGGCATGCTTGAACCCTGCACATAGCTGTGTCGTTGTTCAGCAGCCTGCCATGCTCTGCCGACATTGGGACTTTCAATGGACTTGAATTAATGGCCTGCTGTGTGGTTTGGTAACATCAGGAGTGTGCAATTTTATTTGGTGACTTTGGGCTTTTTGGCCTCAGCAGCCAGTAGTTGCCTGAGTGAAGAGATGCCTCTAGCTTCAGTGGGCTGGGAGCAAGAGGCAGAGCTGAAGCCCAAGATAGAGGTGCTTTCACCCAGCCCCTAGAGCCAGGCACTTTGAACTTGGACTTCTAGCCTCCTGAACTGTAAGAGAATAAACTCCTGTTTGTTCAAGCCATCCCATTTGTGATATATTCTTGTCAGAGTGGCACCAGGTAACCAAAACACCCTGTGAATCTCCAAAGTTCTTAAGAGTCGGATGTACTGAACAATGTGAGAATGAAAGTTGTCAGGTTAAATGGTGTAACTTCAATCAAAGGTTCTCAATTGGAGACATTTAGAAACATGTAAAGACATTGTGGGGTATCATCCTGGGGTGAAGTGGTACTACTAGCAGAGGGCAGTAGTGTGGGCTGCTAAATATCCTACAATGAGTGAGATAGTCTTATACAATGAAGGCCTCTCTGCCCAAAATACTAGTTGTACCCCCTGAGAAACAGCAACCTAAGATAATCCATGTGATGAACATCAGATTCATCCTTAAATTCCTTCCCCTCAATTAAGGCTCTTTCTACTGTCCTACCTTCTCCACTTCCCCTCGTCTCACTGAGAAAGCAATGCCATTATCCCATTCATTCATTCATTCAGTGAATATTTAATGGACACCCATTACATGTTGAAGGGATACCCAGTTTCTGGGGGTCCCACAGTGATCAAATCAGAGCTGAGTCCTTTATACATAAGTGGTGGTGTGTGCTACTGTAAAGAAAATAAAACGGTATAAATATAGACAGTGACGAGGCTGCTATCATATATCATGTGGCCAAGCAAGACCTCTGTTTACATGGGAATTCTGATTAGAGATCTGAAGCAAAGGCTAAGGAGAGCCAAGTCAAGGATATAGCAAAGGCCCCACAGTTTGCTCTTAGATGACTAGTCCCTGCTTCCTGTGAGACTCCTCTTGTGTTGCTGTATGCCCATTTAGTCTTTTCCAATAGTCCCTTCTTGTTGGCCTTCAAACATATTTAAATATCCTTCTCTTAAAGAGAAAAGATAGGAGCTCTGATGGTATAGTGCCTAGCCATCTGACCACTAACCAGAAGGCTGGTGGTTCAAACCCACCAGCCACTCCTAGGAAGGAAGGTTGGGCAACCTACTTCTGTAGTAATACCACCTCAGAAACTCAAGGAGGGGTCACTGTGAGTCAGATCTGACTCGATGGCAGCGAGTTTGGTTTTTCATTTGAAAGAGAAAAGATAAACCTGAAAATTCTTGCCCTAGTCCTATAGCCTTCTCAACATACTTCCTTCTCTGCTTCCTTCATCCCTTAATTTCTCTACTAGACCTCATATGTTGCCTTCCCCCTCCCCCGCTCACATGTCAATCTTCTACATTTTGGCTTTTGCTTCCACCACTCTATTGCGCTACTTTTGGGAGACTTACCTTTGATCTCTAGAGGCTTCTTTTCCCACCACCATCTTACTCACTCTTTCTCCAACCTTTGACTGATCTTACCTTCTTTAAAATCCTTTTTCCCTAGACTTCCATGCCATACTTCTTCCTTGAAATTATACCTGAGTTGACTCATTTTCTGTCTCCTTCCTTGCTCTCCCTTGTAGACAGTATATTTATTCCCCAAGGTCCTTTGTGTTCCTAGCATTTTGCTCTACTGTACCTCCCTAGCTGATGTCAACAATACAACTTGAAAGAGCTCTCTCTACCTCTTACACTTCCTGAATTCCAGATAGCTCCCTGGCTATGAACTACTGCTTCATGGCCTACTGAATCTCAAGTTAACTCTAACTCTTTGTACATTTCCTATTTTGTTCACTAGAATCATGTTGTCTCAGTCATTAAGGTGGAAGTTAAAGTCATTTCTATCATGTACCCATGTTAAATAAGTGGACAAATACCAAAGACACTGCAGAGAAGCATCTCTATTTGTCTCCTGCCTCCAATGCCACTAGGACCTCCTGGTGCCATTCCAAATAATTTCTTTTTAGGACTAAAGCCCTCTTTGATCTCTTCTGATTGTCACCAGAGGGACCTTTGTAACATCAGATTTCAAAGTTTTATTCCCCCTATGAAAATGTTTTGATAGTTCCCCTGCCTAACACCACTGCTCACTCCCCAAAGCATATGACCACGGCCCTTCTGTATTTCTCTACCTTTGGGCAGAACCATGACATACTCACCAGGGTAACTTGTTCCCTCCATCCCCTATCTCTTTCAGGAGACAGGAAGAACTAGGCAGGATTCTTCTTTGTATCTCAGTTTCACCAGCAGCTGGGAAAGATGTAATGTTTGCTGACTGAGTTGTTTCATAAATTCCATGGATATGCCAGCCTGACTAGGTGCCTCTCTGTGTGTGCTTTATTGCTTATGAATTTTAAATCTTTTATATGTCTCAGTGCATAAGTGTTTCTTCCTGAAGTCACCTGCCTACTAATATCAACACATGGGCACACGTCAATCCAGACTCCAAACATCTCAGAATATCTTACTTTGAGCATGCCATAATGACAATGGGGATAATATCAACAGCAGATCCACTAATGACCACATGCTTTGTGTCTCATCACGGTTGGGGCTCCACATATACAGACATTCACTATGCAAGGAGCTCTCCTCACCTCAAAGGTGAGGAAATGGTCATTAAGTCACCTGCCACAGCCAACAAGCTAGTAAAGAATAGATGCAGAGACCATAACTATTGATAGATTATGCTCCAAGGCATAGGGATGTCTTCCTATATTTGAATAGTTATGATATTTTCATAACTACCACCCACACAAACACATACACACAAACATACACACATATGCAAATACATAAATATATACATGTTTCACTTTTCTCCAAGGAAACCTTTTTTCAAAGTTTCTGCTGCCTCATTGTACCTGTTTATTTTGAAACCTAGTACAAGATGGTATCTGATAGAACAAAAAAAGTATTTAATTTTAACATAGGTATATGTCATGAAAGGTGGCATAGTGGTTAAAGCATTCAGCTGCTAATCAAAAGGTTGGTGGTTTGAACCTGCCAGCCACTCTATGGGAGAAAGATGAGGCAGCCTGCTTCTGTGAAGATTTACAGACTTGTAAATATATGAGGCAGTTCTACTCTGTCCTATGGGGTGCTATGAGCCAAAATCAACTCGATGGGATGGGTTTGTTTTGGCTTTATAGGTCATGATATTCTTCAAAGAAGATCATGATTTCTAAATGGTTTGTACTAACTTATAAATTAGAGGTAGTAAAATTTATTTTTAAATGAGAAGGCAATAAACCTATTATATAATACCCCCTTTCTCCAAAAATTGAAAGACTTAAAGAAAAGACAAAATATATATTTTTAAATTCTATATCCCTTGTATTTATTTAATTCTATATTTACTA
>NW_006921702.1:4193623-4227249 GCF_000298275.1 Orycteropus afer afer | reverse complement strand
GCAACACATACAATCTTCTACGTTTTGGCTTTTGCTTCCACCACCCTTTTGGGCTACTTTTGGGAGACTCACCTTTGAGAGTGAGAGGAAAATGAGAGGCATTACAACTGGAGTCATTTTGATTTGGGTGTGTTCATGGTGGCAATACCTACTGCTTCCTGAAGCATTCTAAAAGAGGGATAGTAAGTAAACTGCAAGGTGAATAATACAGGATTTTAAATATTTGCCTCATAATTCAATAATGAAGTGGAATAAGGAACTAAAAATAGGAGACGAACAAGACTTCAAATAATATACTTTCAATTTTTCCTCAAAGGGAACAAAATACAAAAGCCAAGATACCCAGCCACTTGGAGCTCAGTAAAGTTTTCTGCTGAAACTCCTTTCACAGAGCACTTCATATTTGAGCATGCTGGAGCTCAGCTGCAGCCAGTGCTCAGATGCTGCTAGATAATGCTTCTCCCTAGCAAAAATGGGGTTTATCGGTTCAGAAGAGATGCATTTTACAGATAAAAATGACTTCCTCTAACTGCTGATTAGATAAGCAGCCTTGGTATCCTACCCAAAAGACAGCTGCCCAATCTTTAGTTAGACCCAAGCCCACAGCTTTCGCTCCATGGTGAAGAGCTCCTCTGCACTCACAGGCTGTCTGAGCAGTACTAGACTGTGCATCTAACTTCAGTACACCTCAGAATTGTCTTGATATCCCGTATAAAACTTTAAAAAGAATGTGAGATTTTGGAACCAGTCTAATCAATGAAAATGTGTTACCTCCAGTTGCCATCCAGTTGCCATGGACTAGGGAGATTTCATGTATGTCACAGCAGAACTATGTATTACCCCATATCAGTGTAAGCTCTTCCACTGATTCAACCATCTCCTATGAGCTTGTGTAAATCATCTTCTTAATTCATCATTATTATGCTTCTGACCTAGGTGATTTTTTTTTTTAAACTTCATAGGCAGACCCCAGGTTATAAACAAGATGTGTTCTTAAGTGTGTCTTTTTTTTTAGAAGTAGAATGCCAGGCCTTTCTTTCAAGACACCTCTGGATAGACTGGAACCCCCCACCTTTCAGTTAGCAGCTGTCTGCATTTACCTTTTGCACTACCAGGGGCTCTGAGAAATGTAAATTCTTACTTCAGTCCTAGAACTCATGACTGAGGTAAGGAATTATTATTTCTATCGAAAGTCAAAAAGGAAGATTGGTGCTTTTTAAACAGTCATTTTTCTGGATTCCAGGGATAAATTCTGGATTTTTTTTTTTTTTTTGCCTTTTCTTTTTTCAACTTTTGCTAAAGTGAATCAAACTGAAGGATCCACAGGTCTGTACATTAGTGCTGTGAATGCCTCTCAGAGCCCTCACAGAATACAGAGCCCCATGTGTAATGAACTTCAAGGTATAATTAAGTCCTAAAATACACTATCACCACACATCCCTGCAGAAGTGGGTCACTTAGTGAGTAAAGGCAAAAGAAGCACATTCTAGAATGCAAGCCTTCTGTAACTGTTAAGTCAATTCCAACTCTTGGCAACCACATGTGTTACAGAGTAAAACTGCTCCATAAGGTTATTTATTTATTTATTTTTCTGTAATCTTTATGAAGAAAATCACCAGGGCTTTCTTCTACAGCACTGCTGAGTGGGTTTGGACTACCAACATTTAGGTTAGGAGTCAACTGCAAATTATCTGTATCACCCAAGAAACCTTTCTAGAATATAAAGAGGTATATACATTATACATAATCTTCCTGTATTCAAACCCCTGCCAATCATTACATTTCCTTCTACATAAGAGTAACTATTACCTAAGACTGCCCGGATTATCTATTCATGTTGCCAAGTCATTTGTTAAGTTCTGTTCAAACTCATATCAGTATGAGCTCTTCCGCTGATTCAACCATCTCCTACGAGCTTGTGTAGATCATCTTTCTAACTCAGCATTACTATGCTTCTGTCCTAGGTGTTTTTGTTTGTTTGTTTGTTTGTGTCTTTAAGTTGAATTTGTAGGTAAATCAGAACAGGTGCATATGATTCTCATTTAGCCTTACTGTAGGTCAAGAAAAGGCTCAAAGTCTTTTCAATGATTTTAAAGTAGCATATGCAGCAAGTGAGGTGATTGCAAGTAGGGGCTGGTTCAATCATTTCAAAGTGAGCGAAAATTTACATAAAATTAAAGGGTATGTACAAGTTATCCATTTGTAACCCCAGGGAATTACTGTACTCTGAACTCTTTACAGAGGTGGGCATCAAACTCTAACAAGGGTGTGCCTCTAACTTTGTGCTATATCCTCTAGTCTTACATCTCTTTCCTTTGTTTCAGTCTTCCATGATTACCATCTGCATTCAAGTGGCAGTCCCTCATCATTACCACATTATCTTGTGTCTGAAATCACCCAGTTCACAGCCACCATCTCTGCATTCCTGAAGTTGGGAATGCACCTCTAGACTTGTTTGTTGTCAATAGGATTCTAGTGACAGAGAACCTTGGTTAACATTAGCACAAAGAAATGTGCATAAATCGAGAGAGAACAAGTTAGTGATGTAACAAAAATTCATGACGTAAACAAGGAAGAAATGTAAGGCTTAATGAATAAATGAAAAAAAACAAGATTTCTTTGTTTTTGTTTTTTATATAAACTTATCTGCTCTTTAGAAATCCTGATGAAATGAAACATTTTTAAGATCTAAAAACAAAAACAAAAACAAAACACCAATGCCACTGAGTCTATTCTGACTCACAGCAACCCTACAGGACAGAGTAGAACTGTCCCACATGGCTGTAAATCTTTAGGGAAGCAGACTGCCTCATCTTTCTCCCACAGAGTGACTGGTGGTTTTGAACTGCTGACCTTTTTGTCAGCCGCTGAATGCTTTAACCACTATGCCACCAGAGTTCTTTAAAATCTCCTAGTCAACATTTTTCACCATAAATGCCAATCCATTTCCCACTTTTCTAATATGAGGATGATAGTTTATAGAGTAAAATTGGGGTTACACATTAAGAGGTCACCGAGTACCTCTTCTGCTTTGAGCAGTTTCATACACAACCACTTCAGAGAAATGAGATTTCTTTCATTTTTAAAAAGCATCGCTTCAGAAAAAGGTATAATTTCATTAAATAAACCATTTTGTTGACTGAATTCCTCATGCCAGAAAGTCCTCCTTTGCATCTCGCTTAAGTACCTCATGCTATACTCTATATCCTTCTTCCTTCTAATTCTGGAAGAATTCTATTTCCTTCTTATTTCCTAGAAGAAAATGGAAGCCAAATAAGGACTATGGTCTTGACTCTGCCTTACTTCTCGACACCTGTGTTTCCATCCCTCTCTCCCTCTCTCTTTTTTTAAATCTGGAAGACATATCTATATAAGACCTACAGTGGGTCTTCAAAACTGGAAGAGGCAATGAGGTGAGAAGCTATTCTTTCTCTTTCTTGGAATATTCCTATCATATCAGGTACTAAACCCTTCTCCCCTGTCACAGGCATTTGATTCTACCATTTCCCACTAAGTTGTTTATTACTATGTGACCACCTTCTTGCTGAGATTGTTGCTGTTGTTGTTATGTGCCGTCGAGTCGGCCCTGACTCATAGCGACCCCTCCTTGGGTTTCCGAGGCAGTATCACTACGGAAGTAGGACTGCCCAACCTTCCTTCCGAGGAGTGGCTGGTGGGTTTGAACCACCAGCCTTCTGGTTAGCAGTCAAGTGCTTTAGCCACTATGCTACCAGAGCCTTATCTAAAGCTGTATGGCGCTACTGGAGTTACTTTATAGGACTGGCTCCACAGCTGTTCAAAAGCAACCCTGGTCAACTGTTTTAACAGATACCCCAATGGTTTATTATCACCAAATACGTTTCCACACTTTCCTTCCCACTATTTCTCCTTGAAATTTTAATAATAATAGCTAATGCCCTTGACTTTAGCTTGGCTCTAGGGGTGGTCCCTGGTCCTGCCCTATTCTAGTTAATCCCTCCACTCTGTCTTAAGTTTACTCATTCTATGGATCATTTTTCTTTTTTTAATTAGTAAATCCCTCTTCTTCCTTGGTACTGCAATATTACCTATTCTTTCTTTTCCTTCTTTCATGTAATAGCACAACAGATTCCTTTATCCTTTTCATATATCTTTAAACCCTCTGTTTCATACAAGTTACATCCTCCTGTCCTTTTTTCCTTTATGTCTTTGCTACTCTGTCTCCAGCAAAGTATGTTTGCATCATTTACTTTTAACACTCAAAACCACTTTGTGAGATGTATTTACTTGTTATTGCTACTGTAAAAATGAGGAAATTGAGGCTGAGGGAAGCTAAGAACGTTGCCCAGAGGCCCATGGTCAGAGAAGGGGAATTGAACTGAGTGCTGCTGTCTCTAAGATACATTTTCTTTCAGTCTGCCTTCACACCATGTTCCTTCCACCCCATTTACACATCTAACATTTCAACAACTGGGTTTCCTACTACTTCCTCCTGTGTTTCTTACTACTTTTGGGCAAGGGAGGGGTTTCTTCTGGTTTCCTGTTGTCTGTCGTTTTACACTCTTGCTACTCTCTGGCTTATTCCCATGGCACTG
Organism: Orycteropus afer afer; assembly: GCF_000298275.1. NCBI lineage: Eukaryota > Metazoa > Chordata > Mammalia > Tubulidentata > Orycteropodidae > Orycteropus > Orycteropus afer. The sequence continues at coordinate 4,222,675 of NW_006921702.1, read as the reverse complement.
ATGAAATATGACTTCAAATCTATTTCCTGTGATTTACCAGTTTCCCATACCTTTTTATACTATGTACTTATGTTATATGCATATTTCATTTATTTAAATGCTACATCTTACCAATTGCTTTGATAAGAACATGGTATTAAATACCAAAGCTAGTTGGTATGTTTAAAACACTCAAACAATGGTTTCTAAAACGTGGTTGCTGTGAAGAGTAGTTAATTCTTTCTTCGAAGTCTGTACCATTTGGTCCTCTGGGATCCTCTCACTCACTCACTTTCTCTCCTCAAACTTCTGCCTCCTCTAGACCATGGTTTGTCCTTTTAGGTATGTCACCTGGGCTTTTGCATATTCTGGTTTCACTGCAGTAATCCATAACTCCTTTGACTGCCCAGTCTCCCTAGAGAGAAGACAATCTGGGAAACTGTCTCTGTGCACAGGTCAAATGTTCAAATGGTTGTTTGCCTGGCCTGCTTCACAGTGGATATGTCTACTGCTATTTACAAACCAAGCAAAGAAGTTTATCCAGATTTTAAAATTCAAAATTCAGAAATTCATATGTTATAAAAACTATATCCTGAAAGAAAAAGCAGAATACATTTCATGTCATATATGATAAGGGAACACTGAGAGGAGGCCACAGGAAATACCAAACCCATCCCAAACACCAAAATAACAACCGTGCTTCGTAAATGCCAGAACTTAGAGCTCAATCTGAACAAGTGGAACACAAAATGGTAACTACTCAGGAATTTTTTGATGATCTCTTACCATGGGATAAATATCAACAATGTGAAGTTCATAAAGGGTAATATTTTAACATATTTTCAAGACACTTCTAAAAATGATTGATTTACCTAAAGTAAACTCTGTATGCTTGTTACTCTCCAGGAACTAGCCTTACTTTCAGTTCTCTAAAGGATGCCCACACAGTGATTATGCTTCATAGTGATTTCAGTGACAGCCCACCAAGTTTCTCTATAATGACCCCAAGGTGCCCATCTCTGATATCTGGGTCATTAGTTCATTGGAACGGTTCACGAATCCATATAATTTCTTTGTCTCCTGGTCTCTGAGCCCCTTGTTTTGTGTCTTCAGGTAAGTTTACACAGGACTGCACAAATTTCAGCCATTCATAAACCACCTTTGTAAATTTTTATCATACATGTTCTCTCATCAGCGTAATATTTTAATTTTGATTGCCTTTCTAATTTATATAAATGTGTCTTGAAAGGAACCTTTATAGTAGCACAGGGTGATAAAACAAGGATCCCTTGCAATAAATAGTAGACAATCATAGACATAAACATGTAAATTTAAAAAAGCATGTTCTTCTATGTCTCAATTTTGGAAAACCCTGAAATGATTAATGTAGCTGTCCTACATGATTCAAAATGTTACTGCTCTGCCCACCTACCTTTCTCTAAAGAGAAGTCATTTTCTCATAGGAAAATAATTGATCAATGTACTTATTTTCTTGGTTTATTCACACAATCCCTATTTGGTTGTGCAACTAAATTAAATATATGTATGTGTATAAATTGAATATACATATATAATTGAATATATGTATACTTATATGAGTATGTCTGTATACATATACACACATACACATATATATGACCATTATACCCAAAGGCAGCTTGGTTTCTAAGACACGGAAACTCTCAAAATATTATTTCTTACCTATTGCATCAGGATGTCTTATAGACAGAGGACTGTGGTAACATTCATAACCCTGAGAACTTGACATATGTCTGCCCTCTGGCTGTGGAGGCTCATGTAGCTGATCCACCATGTGACCCATTTTTCCCCATATACGCTTTATGATATATATATATATATATATATATATATATATATATATATATATATATATATATATATATATATATATATATATATATATAAAAGATATTCTAAGGAACTGTTGACTCATTAGCTCATGAAATTGTGGTATAATGGAATGAAAACTACTCTGAGTCAGAAAATGGGATTCTCATTCTGACTATGCTATTTGACTTTGGTTAATTTACTCAACATCTCTGGGCCTCTGTTTTCTTACAATGAAGAGGGATCGATTAAGTTTTCTAAGCATAAAATGTAGCACTGTAAGTTAAACACTGAGGAGAATGCTGATGCTCCTATGCCCACTCTTTTAACGAAAAGGGTATGTAAATGTTTGCTAAGTTATAAAATCTAGATTTTTTTCTTTACATTAAAAAAGCTTCCATTTATAACAGTTAAATTTGACATTTAAGCACTATTCTTATTGCTTAAAGGAATACCATAAAATGGTCAGATATGGCTCCCCTACCTAAAGCTCTAAAAATAAATAGTTTTACTGCCACAACACATAAGACATATTTTTCTCACTATATGCAATCTATAACATTTGCTATTCCTGAAAGCACAGTGAATACAGAGGACAGTGATGTTTGTGCCCAGATGGCAGGATTTACTCGTCGGCTTCTTCATTTGGTGCATGTGGGTCTCTTAGCTACACTAAACTTTGAGTATCTGTCCTCTCTCAGACAAAGGGGCCCCATTCTGCTGATCTTTATAACATGTTTCCTTAAAACAATGGTGGAGGGAAAACAGCAAGTAAGACTCATGACACAGATTTCACAGGAGGAGAGCATACACTCATAGCCTGTAAAAAGGATACCAGGATCAGCTGACTTACCCACACCTCTCTCGTTCTTGGAATTCTGCTGCCCTCCAGAAGTGGTGGACAGGTCCTCAGGAACAGGCATGGGCTCATCACCATCATCAGGATTATCACTTATGGGAGGGCTTTCCTTCCCTGAGGAGATAAGTAGCAGCTTGAGTTCTGATGGCCTGTTGTCACCAGTAGGGCAGGGCCCCAAGGAAGCACAAGGTGTTTGGGCTTGGTTAGAGAGAGTGAGGCCTCATAAGAAGGTGATGACTGGATTGAGTTAATGCATCTCTACTGGGGGAACATACATTTTTCTGTTTATAAAAAAATAGTTATTGCCAAGAAGAGAGAAAGGAAAAGAAAGAGAAAAAATGGGGTGTGGTAGGGATAAGGGATGTTTACAGAAGGATGAGAAAGGAGAATATAGATGCAAAAAAGGAAAAAAATAATACCAATCCTAGAGATAAACACTACTAAAATTATGCAATGTGTATATGTGTACTTTTGTTAGTGCTCTCCAGTTGGCTCTGACTCATAGCGACCTTATGTACAACAAAACGAAATATTACCAGTCCTGTGCCAGCCTCACAATCCTTTCTATACCTGAGCCCATCGCTGAAGCCATTGTGTCAATTCATCTCGTTGAGGGCCTTCCCCTTCTCTATTGACCATGCACTTTAGCAAGTATGATATCCTTCTCCAGGGAATAGTTGCTTCTGACAACATGACCAAAGTAGGTGAGACAAAGTCTGGCCATTCTTACCTATAAGGAGCATTCCAGCTGCACTTCTTCCAGGACAGATTTGTTCATTCTTTTGGTAATACATGGTACTTTCAATATTCTTTGCCAACACCAATCAAAAGCCTCAACTCTTTTTCGGTCTTCCTTATTCATTTTCCAGCTCTCACATGCATATGAGGTGACTGAAAATACAATGGCTTGGGGTAGGCGCACTTTAGTCTTCAAAGAGGCATCTTTGCTCTTCAGCACTTTAAAGAGGTCTTTTGCAGTAGATTTGCCCAGTGCAATATGCCATCTGATTTTTTAACTGCTGCTTCCATTGGTGTTGATTGTGGAACTAAGTAATATGAAATCTTTGATTTCAATCAATATGTGTATACACTTATATATTATTGATAACGTGGTGATGCATTTTCTTTTTCAAAATAAATTGTGCTTTTAAAGGATTTTGGCATTTAATGCCTTACGAACATCTATCTATGCTAGTTTATTTTATTTATACTGGCTGTGTTATACTCCATTGCACAGCTAGATAGGATTTATATGAATCCTTTTTTGTATTTTTGAATCTGTATTTTTTACCAACATTTTTAAAATTATTAAACACATTTTCACATATCCTTAATAATCATCATAGTATAAATTTCCAGGAATGTTATAGCTAGGTTAAAAGGCATCTACATTTTTAGGGCTCCTGACATGTTTTGCCATATTTTTCTTCTGGACGGTAGTTCTAATTTTCCTCCTTCAGTCTTGCGTTACCATACATCCCCTCATATTTATTTTCTTTAAGGACACCAGCTATGGAATGTTTTGCTAACTGCCTAAATTGATTTAACTTGGTAGAGAAGAAGTTTGGAAAGGAGAATGGATAGGAAATCTCATGCCTGCTGTGAAAATGATTACTTCCCTGCATCAAAGAAAGTGTGCCAACATCAACTTTCATCACTAAAATAGGAAAGTAAAACAAAGTCCACACAACTGCTATCATTGCTTATACTTTTTAAAGTAGAATTTACCAAAGAGAGTAAGATTTACTTATTCTGACTTAGCTAGAATTAGGTTTGACCAGAGCCTTCAATAATGGGGATTCACTCCTACTTCAAGGAATCCAAGACTTGGAAGTCATGAGTGATAGAAAAATGCCTTTTCTACTTAAGTTGAAACCTGTCTCCTGTAGCTTCTACCTTTTAGACTTAATTTAAAATTGAATTTTGAGACATAAACTACATGTAAGAAATAGCTGATAAAGACCTAAGTGGATACAAAATAATGCAATATAACTTCCTGTTCCTTCTTGATTAAGATCCTAAAGAAGGACTATTAGACTAAAAATTCATATTTGTGACTCAGATGACAACTTGGTTGACAAGTAAAATGAGATTTCCACATAGACAAATCCAGACTTTTGGGAAAGTGTGCAAATGATGAGGCAAGTGTTCAAGTGCCTAATAAACATGTCTAGATAAAGTGCAAAAATGTCCTTATTTGTTTGAATAAATGTCCTGCAAGAGTGATACCAACATTTTAGAGGATTGGCAAGACCTGTACAATCACTGCCAATATACCAAACAACTTTTACTGGAATAATTTAAAATAGAACCTCCACAGACACTGAGTCTATGCTATGGGGAATAGCATTGCATTCTCTAGGAAACAGACATCACAATTTATTATTCCAGCTTAGTTGTAATTACCACGATTGGCATATTTTCAGAAAGAGCATTATTGGGTATATTTGGATAGCCAATACAAGATGAATAGTTACGATGGGTCAAGACTACAAGAATTTCCCAAAGAAAAGCAAAAGGCCAGAGAAAAATTGATTAAAAGTGCTCATATTACACTAAAGCATTGTAAATGTGCATTATGTCAGTAATAATTTTCATTGCCGCAAATAGAACACCTTAAAAGTAATGGCAGGTAAATGTTATAGTATTATTTTCACAAATTATCTCATAAATGAGGAAAAACTCTGAATCAGCGAATATAGCAGGTATATGGAGCCATTTGACAAATCTTATTTTTTTATAAAATGACTGGTCTAGAGCAGCAGTTTCACACACTGGGGACTTTGGTGAGGGAGAATGTCAGAGGACTTTTCTTTTTTTGTGCAAAGAATCTCACATAGAATTTTATAAGACAAACATTCCATTTAAAGGGGGGTCATCGCAGGGTGGGGAGACTGGAAGATCAAGAGATCCAAGCTGCTTGCCTTCTTGAGGAACTCTTAAGGTACCTCCATAGAGCTCACAGTGAAGATGACTGCCCTAACAAACTAACCCAATGGCTAAATATTTACTGAGTGTGTGGTATGTGCTTGTGTGTTCTATGTTTAAAAAGCTGTCACAGGATGACATATTTCTTATAATCTTTCCAATTATAATGCTGGAGTACTCCACTATGCTTTGGGACCAATTTAAATATTCATAGCACTTTGGAACACAGGTAATCATAAAAAATGAGTTCTTATCCCATGAAGGAGTGCCTGACTTTTTTCTCAGTTCATGCCAAAATACATCCAAATAATTCTCGAATACTTGCTATTATTATTATTTTTTAATTTAACCATTCTACTAGGTGGCAAGATCAACTACACATTGATGAGGATGTTCATAAACAGTAGATAGGCTTCTTAAGCATTTTACCAGTCTGGTGGATTTCATGCATGAATTAAATGCTAGTTATGCAGTTTCCCTGGTCTTACATCTCAGAACTTTTGTTTTCTCTATGTAGGGAAAAAAAAAAAAAAAGGAATAATAAAAACAGTAGGGCTCATGAAGCTGAAATGCCATGGGTCAGACTTGATCAATAGAAGCTCTCTATGCAGAAGGAACACATGGAGAGAAGGGGGAATAAAAATTAGCCTCAGTGTGTACAGTGACAACCAGTTAGAACTGGAATATAGCAAAGTTATATATTTATATATTTACATGCCCTCCAAGAGCCTTTTTAATTCAACCTTCTCTGGCCTTAACTTAGGGATTGTTTTTAAGAAGTCATCTGATTTGCTTAAAAGCCCCTGCAGTTTGAGTAATAGTTGCCTGGACATTAACCATGTCTTTGTGCCCTGGGACCCTTGCATTCTCTTGCTGCTGGAGATTTTATGCTGAAAATGTACCACTTCACAAAAACCTTCATGGGGACAAAAACAATTTCATATGTCGATTTTTTAAAAAACTTGGCCATTTAACCATTTTAAATGTGAAAACTATACCAAAGATTATAAAGAGAAAATTATTAAATCGAGTAAACACATCAGGAATATTAGGACAAGATGACTGGGAGTTAGTTGACCCTGGACATACTTCTGGCTTGATCAATTATATGACTTAAGGGACCTCGAGACAAACTACTTCTTTCTTCATGTGAGTAAAAAACACAAGTTTGGGCTCACTCACAGAGTGTTGTGAAGATAAAATACAAAAATGTACATGAACTTGAATACACTAAATAAACTTATGGTTTTATATTGTAAACTATAACTTACTATATAAACATATGGCCAAAGGCCCTTATTTTCTCAAAGTGCACATATAATGGTATATGCAAACATACTGTGTTGTAGACAGCAAGAAATCATGATTTAAATGGAGTAATTTAGGAGGTACAATAAAATTTTACTTACTCAGGAAAATGAAAGAAAGTTCTGGCTAAACTATAAATACACCCAGTTTACACTTAATTTTCCTAGTTCCTATGTTTCAAATGTAGTTCTTGGGTGGCACAAATCATTAAGTGCTTGACTACTAACTGAAAGGCTGGCAATTCAAACTCACTAGAGGCACCTTGGGAAAAAGACCTGGTAATCTGTTTCCAAAAGATCATACGCATTGAAAACTCTATGAAGCAGTTCTGCTCTGCGCACATTGGATCTCCATGAGTCAGAATGAACTTGATGGCAACTGGCTTTTTCTGGTTACATTTCAAATAACACATTACCTATGAGACTTTTGGGCAAACTAGATGCTAATATTATACAATTAGCTTATCAATTGCAAGCTAATTAATTTTCAAGTAGACTATATTTCACTGAAATGCATGAGTTTTTATCATATATTCATTCAGGAGAAAACATTTCCTGTAGTAAATAAAAACTCAGAATACAGATTCTCAACTCTATAGAATAGTGGAGAAGTTTGTATCCCAGAGACCATGGGCTGACTTCTGGTCAGTTTCTTAAATTCTCTGTACCTTAGCTCCCTATAGTTTGAAAATAATAGCTGTATATTCTTCATTGCATTCTAATAAGGTTGAAAGAGACAAATGCTTATGATAGTGTCTGATAAATATGAAGCATTCAATGTTACTTACTATAATTGACTAGATAAAATATTTTCATTGTTACTTATGTGAGCCTTATTTCCCTAAGTAGACTATATATGTCTGTTGTTGTTATTGTTATGAGCCATCAAGTCGGACCTGACTCGTAGCGACCCCTCCTTGGGTTTCCGAGGCAGTATCACTACGGAAGTAGATTGCCCCATCTTCCTTCCAAGGAGTGGCTGGTGGGTTTGAACCGTCAGCCTTCTGGTTAGCAGTCAAGTGCCTTAGGCACTATGCTACCAGAGCTCCCATATATGTCTAGAGAGTACATTTCTTACTTGCTGATTCCAACAAACACATTATTAATACCATTTAGAAAACATCCAGATGTATTTAGTGTCAGAGGAGCCAGAGGACCTTAAAAAGCAACTCGTTCAACACTCTTATGTTACAAATGGTAACTACAGTGGTCCACGAGGTAGAGAAAACTGTCTTAGTTCCCATAGTTGAGAGCAGAGAAGGGACACAGATGGGGGCAGAGATGGGACAGGTCTCCTGATTACTCTCTCCTACAACACACTAACTCTTGCTATAGAAACAAAATGAAAAATAACGCACACACATTAGTAGTCTTTTGAAAGACTACTGAAAAATAAAAAATAAAAATAAAGATAAAAAAGGAAGGCAAGGAAGAAGGAAGGAAAGGAGGAAAGGGGGGATGGAGAAAAGGAAGAAAACTTACCAAATGAATTGGTAAGACATACCCTAAATGAACTACAGCTTGCATTTAGATATAGTGCCTAAGGCACTTGACTGCTAACCAGAAGGCTGGCAGTTCAAACCCACCAGCCACTTCTCAGAAGGAAGGATGGGCAATCTACTTTCATAGTGATACTGCCTCGAAAACCCAAGGAGGGGTCGCTATGAGTTGGGGCCGACTCGATGGCACATAACAACAACAACAACAACTCCCCACATACATGTGTCTCCTGCCAACCATGTGACCCATGTCAATAAATTTATGTGGGCATCTACTATCTGAAAGATGCTGTAAACCAAGAAACAGTCCACATTTAGGATATATCCTAGGGAGGAAACAACTAGTCAGATATTAAATATTTCTCCTTTTTTTCAAGAGAGTATTTCACGTATATCAGGTTGAACCATATGAAACTGCTGGTATTTGAAAATTTTTTACCCATAAAAATGGCAATTTCAAATGGTCCAACAGAGGAAATTTATTGTTTTTCCTTTCTTACAGAAAGAACATAACAGTGTTGTATAATTTCATGGGAAAAGAGATTGACTTAGTAACATATTACTTTATATTTCATATAAAAATGTTAGCTACTGTTTATCTGAATGTACATCCTTATTCCATAACTAACTGCCCACTTCCCCCAATTTTGGAAATGGAAAAAAAAAAAAGTGCTGTGATGGTTGGTTTAATTGGAGAAGCAGCAATCTCATTTCAAGAAAAAGAAAAAGTATCCTTGAATCTTTCCTCTATTAAAATGACACAACTGTAAGCACTGTTTAGGATGCACAAAGTTCAGCATAAATCAAAGTGTTATTAATGTTTTAGAAATATTAACTCCTTTGCTAAGTATATACAAACTAAATTTCTGATCAAACTTTAAATCTTTTTCAACCAAAAACAAGTTTATTTTTTCAGGAAGTCTTGTGTAATGAGGGCTCCCTTCATTCTTGCCCTCACCCCTGGCTACCTTCTCCTTTAAAAAAGACATAGTAGAAAATAACAAATGCTGGCGAGGTTCTGGAGAGATTGGGACTCTCATACACTGCTGGTGGGACTGTAAAATGGTACAACCATTGTGGAAAACAGTATGGAGATTCCTTCAAAAGTTGGAAATACAAATACCATTTGATCCAGCCATCCCATTACTAGGTATATACCCTAAAGAAGTAAGAGCCATGACAAGAACAGATATATGCACACCCATGTTCATCGCAGCACTATTTACAATAGCCAAAAGATGGAAACAACCTAGATGTCCATCAGCTGAGGAGTGGATAACCAAACTATGGTACATACACACAATAGAATACTATGCAACGCTAAAGAATAATGTAGAATCTGCAAAACACCGCATAACATGGATGAACTTGGAGGACATTATGCTGAGTGAAATAAGTCAATCACAAAAGGACAAATATGGTATTAGTCCGTTACTGTAAAAATTAAGGAAAGGTTTATCTATTGAAGGAAATTTTCTTTGTTGGTTACCAGGCGTGGGAGGGGAGGGGAGGGACTGCTGTTAGATAGATAGTGATAAATATTGATTTGGGTGAAGAGAAAGGCAACATACCAAATGTGAGTGACCAATATGGCAGCACTGAGGATGAGAAAGACATAGAGAGGTACATGGGAAGTACAGACAACAAATATGAACCCTTTTGCATATACAGTACTGAGTTCTCAGTGAAGGTAAACATGGGTATATGGATGGATAGATAGGTGGACAGGCTAAACGATTAGGTATGTCTATGAAAGAGGGAGTGTATCCAAGATCATATATAGGGTTGGCAGACAATGGTCCTATAAGTTTATGTGAATGATCAGAATCCCCAGGTGTACAGTACAGCTGACAAGGGGCTAGATTGTGGTCACTGCTTGGCCACAGCCAGCTACCCAGAGCAGTTGATCCTGAGGGCTTGGGACCATGGTTACAGGGGACATCAAGCTCAATTGGCATAACATACTATACAAAACATTGTTCCACCTCCTACTTTGGTGAGTAGTGACTGGGATCTTAAAAGCTAGCAAGCTGCCATCTAGATGCAACGATGGGTCTCTCCTCGTCAAGAGCAAAGAAGAAAGAAGAAAACCAAAATTAATGGAAACAATCAGTCCCCACGACTGGTACACCATCCAATCTGTAACCTACACAACTACAAGACCAGAAGAACTAGATGGTGCCCGGCTACCACTGTCATCCACTTGGAAGGGATGTAGGAGATCCTGGATAGAGAGGGAGAACAATATGGAACAAAACTCAAAATCATTTGGAGGGAAAAAAAAAAAAAAAAAGGATGGTTGGGACCAGGTTTGCTGGTCCAATAGAGCCTGGTGGAACCACTGAGACTATGGCCCCTAGCTGCCCTTCAGGTCTGGAATTGAACCTACACCTGTGGTTTCCAGCCAAACAAAGTACAGGCATGTGAGTTAAACATTTACCTCAAGTAGACACACGCCCTGGAGAGAACAATCATGGGAGAAGGAAGGGCTGCTTATGCACAGGGAGATGGCTCAGGGCGCAGGAGAGTACGGAGGGATGGTCACTGGGAAGAGGTAACTATGGGGAGGAAGTGGGAGGGGAGCTGTTGCATTGTGGTAAACTGTGGTCAATGACATGAGACAAAGTATATGTGAACTGCTGTATGGAAAGTGAATTTGCTCTGTAAATCTTCACCCAAATCACAATTAAAAAAAAAAAAAGACATAGTACAGGATGAATTAAGTATTTAGCATGAAGTTAAGAGAGGGCAAGAAAAATGTCAGAGGAAAATGAGGCTTTTGTTATTTCTGATACTGTGAGATGAGATCAGAAATTTGGCAAGCTGTTCCTGTTACAAAACATTCTAGAGATGGCTACCTAGACTAAAGCATTCTGTTTTCATTGTAGGCATTGTAGGGGTAGACCTTTGATCAAAGTAGTCTCATTCTCTTCAAATTCATCACACAAAATACTAATCTAGAAGCTAAACATTTATCACTGTTGATGCAGAAAGAAAGCACATAAAAAGGCTATAAAAAAAGTTTTGTTTTTTTTTTTAAATAACCAGATTTTTTTGTTAAGAAACAAAATGAATTAAGGGGGAAAAAAATCAAATAATACTGAAAGGAAGTGGATGAAAAGCAAAAGTCTACCTCCTTCTCCCTATCTTACCTCTTCCTTCCACTACTCTGTGTGTGTGTGTCTGAGTGATTTGTTTACTTTGTAAAGACTGGTATCATATTTTCCACACCATCCTGAAACTTTTTTTTTTTTTTCAATTTAACACATACCTTGGACATCTTTCCATACCAATACATTCATATTTTCATCATTTTTAAGAGCTATATGAAAAAGAGCATGGATGTGCCAAAGATTTTTTTCTTTGAAAAAACTGGAGGTGTGTCAGCAAAGGCACAAATGACATTGACAGACCAGCCTTCTGGGATTGACGATGAATCTGTGAAACTCCAAAATATAAACTCTTGCAACTTCCAGAGCCTACTGAAAGCCACTGCAGCCCACATGTCTGGCACAAGGTCAGGCTGAAAGTGGACTTCTGGCACCTATGAATGAATATGTGTACTGTACAGGTTCTGATAGGGGGTGATTCCTCCCCCTTAGTCACCCAATAGTACAGTCTATGCTCCATCTCTAGGTGTCATTTCCAATTATTTACTAGAAAAAATACATGGGAAAAGGGAGGACTGATGTTTCTACGTTTAACAAGTATTCTGAGTTGTACTCCTATGTTTTTCAAGTTACTTCCCCTTCCTTCTCTCTAACTTTTAAACACGGCCATGGCACATGTTTGGCGTTTAGGGCAGATCAATCAACCATTTCTCCCCAGAGTGCAAATGCATATTTAATCTTTCCCAAGAAGTTACTACCAGATTTAACAGTAGAATTGATTTCATTTTGGAGATTTTTCTGTTAAGGTCTTCATATTGGGGTAATTGCTAAGAGTTAAGTAAAATATAGATAGAAAGTCCATCTTGGTTTTTGCTTAGGCAGAAGAACTCCTCTTCCTCTTTTATGAGCATAATAAGCACCTTGAGTTCTGGCATCCTGTGGGGCAATCCTCATGATCTCCCCATACAGGTATCTTTTAAAAATCTCACCTGAAATTTGGGACATATCTTGACCATCATCAGCTTCCATTGTCCTTAGAATATCTGAGAAAAAGAGGAAGGGGTTTTAGTTTAAAGAAAAATACTAATAATATATGAAAAAGAGAGAAAAATAAAGAAACCATATGCTATTTAACAACAAGGTTATCTTGCAAGAATAATACATTTTCCTCCTCACATACTTGCTGGAGTATCAGACTGGCACAGACCTTGATCCTTTTAAAAACAGCATTACAAAGATTTATAAAAATATCATTACAAGCACAGGAGGACCAAATTTGTTATTTATTGTTAATTTCCTACTGCATAATAACCCAAAATGCAAACTGACTGCAACAAAATTAAGCAGAAAATTAAATGGCCCTGGGTCATTGTAGGCACAGAATTCATTCTCTTGGCTGATCCATAGTTATGTTCTTTCTAATTTACTGAGCATGCATCGATGAACCTTGAGTCAGCTTGGTGACACGCGTACAATCAGCAATCAAAAAACGAAGCAATTTGTTGAAGAATGTCTCATTTACCCAGGCAGGGCTGCATATCTGAGCAGCAACTGCACTACCTCTATCAATAATGAATACACCTCCAGCCTGGCAGATGGGCCACGCCGGTGCTTCCGTCTTTGTCCCTCACTCTTTCAGGGCCCTTGCCTCACACTTCACCAGCTCTCTTGCACTGGGAGAAGTGAAGCTTACTATACCAGCAAAACCAGTGCAGGAGAGAAGAGGGGCCCAAACTTTCCTGTTCTGCTGACAGATGGCTTGTTCCTCAGATTGGTTTAAAAACAAGTAAACGCGCAACTGGGTAGATGTTGCTCTTCTGTCACAATAGTGAATGCTCCATAGATTGCACTGCAAACTCCTACAAACACCAGGGAAAAACTCTGCATGTTACTGGGATAGAAATAAAGGACTGTTAGCTTTTGCATATGGAGTGCTGGCCTGAATCTCAAGTGGCATCTCAAGATGTCAGTGACATCTGGTAGCTCGGTGGATTAGAAATCTGTAGCCAGGGAAGGTGTAGCCTCAGCAAAACCTGCTCATTTATGCTCTGCTAGCAACCTAGATAACTTTCAGAAAAGAAATGTCACTCACTAGCAAACTGAGTTTATTTTCTGGATCTAAATCAGATCACTTTTGTTTTGTTTTGCTTTTGGCCACCTCTGTCTCTTTGGTCATATGTGTGCATCTGAGCTGTGAGGCCTTTTTCAGTAGAGACCTGAGACCAATGGAGGATTCAGGTAACCTGACTCTCCAACTAGGCTAAAAACTGTGCATGCAGGGGCCTTTTTTTTTTTTTTTTTTTTAATAATTTTTATGGTGCATATGATATAGGTACATTTATCTTTATTTTTAATTTCAGTATTAAGTCATGAAGAAAACATCACTGACAGTCATTTAAACTATATTAGGAGGGATTTTCCTCTATTTCCAAGAGTCATTTAACTACTCTGAAAGGCAAAATTAATTGTTAAAGCTGGTGGGTGATTTAGGGGTACAGCCTGTGACCACAGAATAGGAAAAAGTAACACAGCCCACATGTGGCTCAGTTAGACCGAGGGCCCATTAGCATGCTACAGTTAGACAAACTACCAGAAGCAGATACAAATATACAAAAGCAAGTGTCATCAAAAGGTAATGTGCCCTAAATCTCATATACATTTATGGTAATAAAAAGCAAAGATTGATGACTCTTCTGAAACTGTCAAAACAATAATAGAGAAATGAGATAGACTTGGATGAGAAAAATCTTGGTCTATAGTCACTGTGCAACATTAATATGAGAATTAAGAATTTAATTCTTTAGTTTTTTGAAAACAAGTACAGTATTATATTGTGAGATATTACAAACCAGTTCCAAAATGACCCTGTATTGATTGATGAAGTGTATAGTAGAATCCTGCTGCAACAAATATCATTCAACACAAAATTTTAAAAATGTTTGATTCTAAACGTTTCTGTTACAAGAGTAATACATTTTTTAAACTTTTTTTTATGTAAAAAGTAAAAAAGTCCATCACTTTCATCACTTAGGACTACTAAATTTTTCTGTATATATAGCTGTATATATATATGTGTGTGTGTGTGTGTGTGTGTGTACACTTATACATATACACAGAAGGAGGACTGTGCAATCTACTTCTGTAGAGATATCACTTTGGAAACCCAAGGAGGGGTCACTATGAGTTGGAATCGACTTGATGGCATGAGTTTCGTTTGTTTTTTTATATATATATATACACAAGGAGCCCTGGTAGCGTAGAGCCTAAGGCATTTGACTGCTAATCAGAAGGCTGGCAGTTCAAACCCACCAGCAACTCCTCAGAAGGAAGACTGGGCAATCTACTTCCATACAGGTATCACCTCAGAAATCCAAGAAGGGGACGTTATGAGTTGGGACCAACAGGACAGGAGTGAGTTTGGATATATACACACATACACAGAATACATACATATATATATATTTATTTATTCATATACATATGACTATATATTCAGAATAGGGAGCTCTGGTGGCATAGTGGGTAAAGGCATCTTGTTGCTAACCAGAAGGTCAGTGGTTCAAACCCATCAGCTGCTCTGTGGGAGAAAGATGAGGCAATCTACTTCCATAAAGATTTACAGCCTTGGAAACCCAACGGAGCTCACTCTGAGTCGTAATCAACTCAATGGCAGTGGATATTCTTTGGTTTTATATATTCAGAATACACACATTATGTGTGTGTGTATAAAAGACATATACTAATATATGCACACGATACATTTAAACAAAAAGAGGATACTAAGTATATTACAAATATACTTTAAAAAATCTCTTTATTTAATGTAAAAATGTCTTTTCGTTTAACAAATACACATCTGTATCATCATTTTAATGGCTACATACTACTCAATTACAAATTATTTAACCAACCTTCTACTGTTATATACTCAAGTTTTCCCAATTTAAAAAAAAAAGTTTTCCAAGGCCCAGCTGGTGTCTCTCCCACTTAAGCACATCTGGACCAAACCTATTCTCAGTATGGCATAGTTCAGCTTAACACAGCAAGTAGTTCAGACAGCAAGATGAGAGAATACATCACAAATAAAAGCACTAGTAAGCACAAGGCGGGTCCCAGATTAGGCCATGCTCTGTGGGACCCTCCTTATTCTGAGAAGTCACCTTGCATATTTTAATGCACAGGTCCCCTTGTGCACAGGTAGGAGAGGGCAGATAATGGGCATGGAGGCTACTTTCCCTGGAACAAGTCTTTTCTCAGCAGGAGTGTGTTACAGAGTTGAACAAAGGGAGCTAGAGATATTCTGGATTTGTATAAACAAAGGCCTGTTCAATTTTTCACTAAATGTTCTATAACATCTCCTTTCTCCCTACCACCCTCCCCACAAGGAGCACTGTTATATAATTGACCTCACTCATGTCTTCACACACATTCTGCATCAGCTCTACTCTGACCTCAGGCTGGCATCATGGGTGACTGTATACTCATTCAGGGCCCCATGTTTAGATGGTCCTGCATTTGGTCTAATGTTCTGCCACTGCCACTGTGAAATTCTCAATAATTAATGAACAAGGGGCCACTGTGTAATCATTTTCCAAGGGGTCTGAAAATTCTGCAGCCAATCTTGTCTGACATCATGGGGAGGGGATTGAAACTGGACAAGCTCCCTAATTTTCCCCAAGCTCCAAATTTGCATCTCTTGTGATGAAAAAGCAATGACTTTTTGGTAAAAGTGGCTTTGCTGTTACGTAAAGGCCAAAGGAAGAATCCAACTATGGGAAACTGTGCTTGAGGGGAAGGTCATTTAGCCTCTTCAAGACTGAAGCTACAAAGGGCGGCCTTGCAGTGTCTTGAAAGGCAATGAAATACTCTGGCTCTCTCCCGCCCCCCTTCACCCTAGTTAATACGTGTAAGACCAGGCTCTTTCTTTACTTGTATAAAGCACTTACTGGGCCCTTTTGCCCTATGAATCAATGCACAATATCAAGGAGAAAATGGAATTTATGCTTGATATGGTCTCAGCTATAAAGGAGCTTACCATTAGTGAGAGAAGTTAGCCACAACAGCTAATTAATAACATTTTTTGGAAAGTTTTGTTGTTATATGCCATCAAGTCAATTCTGCCTCATAATGACGCTACAGGATAGAGTAGAACTCCCATAGGGTTTCCTAAGCTGTACTCCTTATGGAAGCAGATTGCCAGGCCTTTTCTCCCATGGAGATAAGGGAGGTTCAAACTATCAACCTTTCAGTTAAAAGCCAAACCCTTTACCACTGTACCAGTAGGACTCCTTATATGAATGAAAAAACAAGATGAGCAGGTCTGTAAAGGGAGATGTCATAAGAAATAAGGATATCATAGAAACACACTGCTGTTTTCTACACTGCGTGAGAAATCCAAACAATTCCAGGCAAGAACTAAACCTATCAATAGTAGGAATAAAGTATCAGTACATATCACCTGTGTAATTCTTATAAACATGAATGCTTTTATTGTTTCTTTGGAGCAAGCAGTTCTGAATCTTGCACAAGTGGAAATAGATGTAGAGATAAGTGAAGGCCAAGGTGACAGAGGGTGTCAGTGGCTATCCCTTGAGGAGCACAGGGGAACTAAGCCTGCTGTCCCAACCCATCATTTGCCCTCCTCTGATTCAGGGCTAATTTGGAAGATCTAACACGTCTATACTTTCTTCTATCCTCTTCAATCTATTAGCAAACAACCTCTCTCTCTCCCTCTCTCTCTCGCCCTGTCCCTCTCCCTCTCCCTCTCCCCCACCCCCATTCTACTGATTAAATAGGGTCAACCAGGACTTTCCTAGTTACAGTCCTATAGACTTAGCTTATCAATAACTTTAGAGACTAGGGCCTGTTTGTTGTTGTTGTTATGTGCCATTGAGTCGTACTAGACTCATAGCGACCCCTCCTTGGGTTTCCGAGGCTGTATCACTATGGAAGTAATTTGCCCAACCTTCCTTCTGAGGAGTGGCTGGTGGGTTTGAACACCAGCCTTCTGGTTAGCAGTCAAGTGCCTTAGGCACTTTGCTACCAGAGCTCCCAGGGCATGTTTAGGATCAAGCTGAAGTACTGGAAAACAGCAAAGCAGACAGCACATCTGGTTTGACAATGACTATGTCACAGAAACGTGAAATTACTGTTTCGGTATCTCCCACCTTTTATGGTGACACTTTTGGAACAGTAAGAATTTTTTAGTCCTCCCTGACCTTCTTGTTGTTCTCTTTTCTTTCTACACTTCTGAGAGACTGAAGCCTGGCTATCTCCTGGGGAGAAATACCCTTGAAACAGCCTTGCGTAGTTGTTCTCCCAAGTGGGCCTACCTAGGTCCTCCTCCTCTGTGGTGTCCTGGTTCCTCCTCTGTGAGTTAGCACTCAGCTCAGAGGACAGATCAGCTAGAACCAAGCCAAGCCTTCTGCACACACACCATCAGACTGGGGAGTAGGGGAGCTCTCAGAGGCTCCTTTGGCTTCCTCGGCTCCCCATCCCCTTTCCCTCTACTAAGAATACTTCTCTCGATAGTACTTATTCTTAAATACAGGGGCCTTTCAATAATTCTGATTATTTCTCTGTGGAAACATGAGTCTGGATTAATGAAGTAAAAAGCAAAAGTCAGATGCCTGTCAAGAATCATAAGTTTATTACTTTTCAATCCACACAAATTAATAGCTACTAAAGAACTTTTAAAGGAGCTCTGGTGGCTCAGTGCCTGAGGCATCTGACTGGTAACCAGAAGGCTGGTGATTTAAAGCCACCAGCAACTCCACTGAAGGAAGACGGGGCAATCTACTTCCATAAAGATTTACCACCTCAGAAACCCAATAGAGCTCACTATGAGTTGGAACTGACTCAGTGGCACTGGGTTTGGTTTAGGTTTTTAAAGAACTTCTAAGTATGAAGCTTTCCAACCTGCTGTAATACACTAGTAAAAGCAACCAAACCAAACCCACTGCCATCAAGTAGATTCCGACTCATAGCAACCCCCACTGGGTCTCCAAAGATGTAAATCTTTATGGAAGTAGATTGCCTGCTCTTCCCCCACAGAGCAGTTGGTGGATTTGAACCGCTGACCTCCTAGTTAGCAGACAAATGTCTTAAATGCACTAGTAAGGCCACCCAAAATTAGCATATTTGCTGGGAGCAGTACTTCTATAAGCTTTGAAAGATATTAGTTTTCTGAGATTTAAATAACTTTCTTACTGTAGCATTTTTCTCCCCCTGGCAAATGTCTTTCCCCTCCCCTGATACTATAAAGGTAATTTTCTGCCCAATGATGTTTCTCTTTTTTGTCCAATAACATTTTTTAAGTACCTTATGTGTGCTGTGATAAGGCAGTAAAGGAAAATATAGTAGCACTAGTGAGCATTATTTAAGCAACCTACTGTGTGCCTGACATTTTACAAACAAACTGTTAAGCCTCCCAAGACCATGAATTTAATCTATCTTGTTCATCATTTTGAGTCCCTAGCACAGTGTCGAATACAGCTACTATTCCAGATCTACTTGTTAAATGGATGTCTTTAATCCTCACAATAACTTTGAAGTATCTGTATTATTATTTCCATTTTAGAGACAAGAAAACTGAGGTTAAGAAAAAAGTAATCTTTCCAAAGTCATACATCTAGCAGACAACAGAGCTGAGATGTGAATCTAAGACTGTTGGATGGCAATGCCTTTTTCACGTACCACTCCTGCCTTTAACAACTTCATAGCCCAGTACAGTGATCACAAACTCCAAATTTATGACAAGCAAGGAATGGATATCATCAATCAACTCAATGACAACTAACAAGCAGAAAACAAGCATTTTTTTTTGTAATACCCTGAAATTAAGGCAAACCTAATCACAATACCATATAGTTAAGTTCTGATTATTTGGTTACAATTAGGGTATTGACCTTTATCCCTCTAGACAGGTGAGGTTGCACTGGAATTACATCTGCAGCTACTTCTTTTGTACTTATTGATGCTTGTTTGGAAGGGAGTGGAGACATAAGGGAGTATGGAACAACCTATAATCTATTTAAAATATCTTAGGTTACAGAGTTCTTTAATAAAACCTTTTTTCTTGCTGAGAGACAAGCTCTTTCATCCTTGGATTGGCAGATTTTATTTTTGCAAATCTATCCTATCACTGTGAGTTATACCGCATCTTAGAAAAAATGTTCAAAGAGAACCGAAGGCAATATGCAAGGTCTTTGTATCCAGCTAAAGAGACCTAAAAGGTTTTCATAACAACTTAACAGTTGGAGAGAATATAAAAACTTCTGCATGCTCTCATTTCTGATTCTTTTCATTTTCTAAAATTAGCTGCCAATCTACACATTTTCATGATTATTCCACAGAGTAATGCTAGTGCAAATAACAATGAAAAACAAGATTTAAACAGGAAAACAGGGAATCCAATCTGGCATTCATATCCGCCTTTCCCATATTTAACTGAGCCACACAAAACTCTGTTGGTTTATGCCACTGTGAATCTTTCTGAGGGCAAACTAGCTCAGATGTGAAATTCTGTCCCTGCACTTTTTCTATGGGCAGGAACTGATATGTAAAAGAGGAAGGGTCACAGGGAACTGAGGAAGCCTTTTAAAAATATTACTAAAATCCATGTTGTTATATAATATTCTTAGTAAAACAGTAATTTATACAGGAAGAAAAGAAACACAAGGATATGTTTAAATGCCATAATGGAGACACCTGTCTTAAAGTGAGATATAAAGAAGATGTTAAATCTGGCAATGGAAAGTTAAAAAAATAATAGAGAACATGGAGGCATAAACAATTCTCTGGGTTTATATATCTGCTATCGCAGAAGGTCCAGAAGTATGTTTCAAGAGGCCTGTGGATGTCCTGTAATTACAAATAAATCATGTTATGGACACTCTCACATGTGACATACACAGAAAAGAAGAGAATTACTAGTTAAGATCTTCTAAACTACTATGCCCTTGGACCTCAAACCATTAACAGTAAGAATGATCATCATTTATTAAGCAGCCATGGGAAAGACATTCATATTCAGGATTTACATATGCCTTTAAAGGACTTTTTCCTGATTCTGATCATCAACATAGGCCACTTCCTAAGTAACTTCCTCAAATACAAATGGCTTTTTGAATTTCACAACTTGAGTAAAAATTCTAAGTTTAGAATCACTTTTGCTGCCCTCATACTGAGTTTAGAAGCCTCTCACACATGGCCAGAAGCTGTAATGCAACAAAAATGAGACCTGCATCTATAAAAATATATAGAAACTGTCCCGAAAGTGATGATTTACAGAACATGTTGCCAAAAGGGCTGATGTTTGTAATTTATTATTATAAAGTGAAGAGATGGAAGGACCTGAGGGACATTTGTTGTATTATTATTTAAAATTTCTTTTTTCTTTTTTTAAAAGAGACATAAATATAGTCACAATGCTAAGTTTTTTACTCAGTAAGTCAATGTTTTCATAAATAATACCATATAGTATTTTGCCTTCTTAGCAGCGAAATTATTTTACCATACAAATAGATAAGTTCATGTGGATATTTTAAAGCTCGAAATTGAAAGAGTACATAGTAGAAAAATCCACTTGTATACCCATAACATTTTTTAATGCACCTATATTATTGATGTTTCTATAATGCCACCTGACTTACATCAAAAGAAGGTTTATGTGAGCTTCTTTGACAAGAGAGTATATTTTATTTAGATGCAAGGGGTAAAATAATGTAAATCTTCACATGAACACTGAATTTTTTACAAACTCATACATGACTATTAAAAATCACTGAAAAATTACGATTGATTTGCCCAGTGAGGACACTGTCCTACTCACTTTAAACTTTTTCATTTTATTTTTACATAGCCACTACTTTCAAGCTGTTGGTGAGATAAACTTTACAATTCTAAATATAAATACACATAGAAAACACATATATGACACGCTGTTACACACATCCAAAAAATAACCAAACCCATTGCCGCTGAGTTGATTCCGACTCATAGCAATCCTACAGAACTGCCGCATAGGGGTTCCAAGGTTGTAATCTTTATAGAAGCAGATTGCCATGTCTTTCTCCCACCATTATTACACAGATATCTATTTATATTTTATTCCTTAAAATATAAAAGGATTATTTTGCCCAGCTCATATAAGGAGCATTCAGTTTTAGCTCATCTTGAAGACTACCTGCACATTAGGGGAGGTCACATGGTTTCCTAGCTAATCAGAAATTCTCCCTAAAGGACTTGGATTCTGAGCTTTGTTCTCTTCACAACACCTGCACATTTATGAACTATTATCAATTAAAATGAGATCGCTGTTTTATAAACATAATAAAAATTTAATCTAGCTATGTTCATACTTTTAAACTATGTTTCTAGTACACAGAATGTGGATTCAAAAATTAGGTTCCTTACATTGTAGCTCTGTCTCTAATTTTAGTACTTTGGAAATTCACATTGCTCATCCCAACTTCAAACCACTCAACTGAAGTCAAATGAAGTCGTGTCTAAGAAGGATAAAGGGAAGAATAATTGTGTCAATTATTTGGCAACCATGATTACTAGGGGCAATAAACCAAATAATTACTGAAAAGATTATCATTTGATATTCTGAATTAGCTTTTTAGTTAGACCAATTATCCAGAGAAGTTCTAGGTTTCTATTTATTCTGTGATATACACACAGCTCAGCATCAGATGCCCTTTCACCCAAACCTGGATGTATCCTTAGGAGGTTCATACCCAACCCCACGCAACACATAACGTAGTCTATGTGAAACGTGGGTATCAGATAGAACCAGAGCCATCAGGATTGTTTGAAAAAAAAATCTGAAATCTTCAACCTTCAGACTACATGGTCCTTATGCAAACCCAGGGGAAGAGGAGGTTTCACTGGGCAGAACCTCACAGAAGCTTAGAACTTCCTCATTTATATGGCTGTCCAAATCTGGTATGTCTTTATTAAACTGGCAGAAAATGTTCATGTTCATCAGAGAGCAAAATATAAGAAAATTCATTTTAAATGCTACAGTGAGAATATTCTGAACCCTTAAATAATTTTACATTATTTTCAATGTTTTATATTTTTTAAGGAAATCCTATTTATTTTAGGGTTGCCTACTCTTTAAAATGAAAATTCTTTACAGTCACATAAACATATTTAACCACATACTAAATAGGGAAAACAGATTTCTTTTAGAAATATGATGCAGAAAAGTACATAAATTTCCAAAACAGATTTTTTAAATGGTAATTCACTATCTTATCTTTAACAACCTGAGATAATCAACTCTGTAATTTTAATTTAATAAAGTAGGATATACAGTATTATCAATATGTATATACCTTGAATTTCTTTGAATTTCACTTAAATTTTCTGCTCTACATAAAACTCAGCACAAAGAAGGAAGAAAAGGTCACTTTTTCATGTTAAAAGTGGGGCTCACACTGGGGGGGGGGTCGCTGTCTCTAGTTTCCATTAGATGCTCTGGAGGAAATTTTAGAGTGCCTGAGAAGTAACCTTATAAAAGATCGATTCCTCATTTTCATTTCTCCTCAAGATTCTAAATTAAACATTTTTTTTTTCCCATTAAGTCCTGAGCAATATTTTATGTGGTATGGTCAGACTGAAATAGCTCCAAATAGCAGTGAAAATCTGATTTAACAAAAATTTATCAGAAACTGAGAAATCAACATTCATAGTGGAACTCCTAGCTTTAGAAAAGGCTTCCATCCAAATCACATTGTTCACTTTTAAACAGTTCCAAACTAAAAGAAAATTCTTTAAAGCATAGACTTTAATATGTGATGTTAAAAATGGAACATAAAAATCTTTAATATGTATATAAGGTCATCTTAAAACACCCCGTAGTTGGTAGTTGTTTCTTAATTTCTGAGAAAGCTCCCCAAATAACAGAAAGAATGACAGCAACAAAGATTAAATAAAAAAGAGAGAGAAAGAGGGAAACAAACAGACAAAAATGTTACGTTGCTCCTTCTTGTTCCACATGCTCTGCTGTTATCCCCCTAGAAGCTCTACACCAATTGCACGTCCATTAAAGTTAACTTTGGATGGGGGATGGCGGGAAAAGCATCAGATTTCCTTTAGCAGTGAGCTGATTGCTGAAGAAAAATGAATCATTGCACACTCGAATGAGAAAATATGAAGCCAGACCTTTTCCACTAATTGGGGCCTGTTTTAAGCAATTCGTTAAGCCATGGCCCCGCGCCACAAGCTATCAGGATGTGGGGCATGGGGACAACTAGAATGCAGAGCGTGAAAATGGAGCCTAATGATGCTCTCCATCACCCCCAGACAGCCAGCCTGGGCCCTCGCAGTTGGCCAGGGAGGCTGCCTAGAAGGGGCTCTGGGCCTCTCCTGAAAATCTCTGCAGAGGAGAGGAGAAGAAAGTGTTGGCTGCTAAGATCCACACAAGCTCAACAAGATCTGCATGGCACTTACCAATGACCTCGTGTCTCCCAGAGCCTGAAGGACAGGTGTGTTTTCCACTCAAATCCAGACTTTCAGGATTGGGGCCTCTGGACCCTTCTGACTTAGCCCATCTAGGAAGCAACCCTCTACAGGTCTCCTGCTTCCTCCTCCCCAAAGTTCCACTGGGGCCTTCAGGCTGTGCTCTGGGCAAACCACTTGCCAAATATGCAAAAAAGGAGGGAAGATAAGTTTTCTCGCAGGAAAACATAGACAGGAAGGGAGCCTGTGCTTCCTGCTCTAACCAAATTGAGTTCAGAAATTATTTGTACTTCTGATTTGTCAGGCTTGTGGTAGGAGAGTGTGCTCTTTTAGTCAACAGGAATCATGAGTTCCCCAAAGTCAGAAATGGCCAAGAGGAAAGGAAATAAGACCAGGCCTCAATAATACTGGAAGACGCCCCACTTCACACCTGTGACTTAGAGTCTTTACCATTTTTAACAGTTTATCACCAGGTGGTTGTCCACAGACACCTTAGGCATCCACTATTTATCACAGTAAAGCAGGAGAAGAGGGATAAAAAAAAAGTCAACTGAAACAGTGTGGCAGTTGCTTATAGATTAGGCCTCACTTCTTTTCCTTTCAGGTCTTCTCAGGAGTAACCACCAGGGAGACTCTCTGAAACAGGACAGCACCCACTTCTCCAACTAAACACTTTCTGCCAAGCTTCTTTTGTTTCTCGTTTTATTTCATTTGTAATATGCAGCACTGCACTGTTACCATTTCATTATGTCTTAAAAATACTTGGTAGAATATCATCAAATGTTAAAAACAAAGTCAAAAGCTAAAACAAAGTTAAAGCAAAGGCACTAAAAATCTAACGACTGCACATTTGTTGCAAGAGAACCTTGGGTGTGAAGTCATTTATTAAATTGCAAAGAAAAACAATAAAGCTATGGGTCTCTAGGAAGAAATCAGTCTGAGTAGTTAGTCAACACCACAATAAAAGCCGTTTTGTTGCTGTTGTTATAGTCTGGTTTTGGTGGCCTAAGTCCCTGAAAAAACCTGTTTCTATATCATGCCTCACCTGAATTGTAAGTGTGTGTGTGTGTGTGTAATGATGATATTCTAAAACTGAACATTTCTAACACCTAGATCAAAATTTGCATGTAATTTTTCAGGGCAAAATAATGATCTGCCTCAAGATATGAACTCAATATAATGCTCTCCTCTTCTAAGCTTCAAAGGATGGGTCACTTGTTGCTTTTACATCTTGCGCTTTTTCTCCCCATAAAATAACACAGTATACATATAAAAAAGATGATCTCTGAGAGCTCTAAAATATGTACATATGGACACTAGGCAGGGAGTGATGTGAACAGTCATGGGCAGGAGGTGCAGCACCTGTCTTCACTATGATCAGGAGTTAGAATGCCCAAAAATGTTTCTCATTCTTAGAAACAGAGGTGTGTATCGGTTTGCAGAGAACCCAGACAGGTCTTGGTTTGCTTTCTGTGAGCTAGATCCATTGATATGAATCTCCTCTAACAGGAATAAGGCAACAAAACCAGTACTTATTTCACAGTAAAATCATTTAGGAATTACAAAGATTACAGAAGGATAAAAAAAAAGTCACTACATGGTGCTATCCTTGGCAAATTATTAGTTTAAATTCAGTTACATTTCATGAACACAGTATTTGCAAACATCTAAAATATAAATATCTTTTATGCCTAAACTTGCCATCATAAATAGGAAAACTCATCTTTTTCTTTGTAAGAAGTTAAAAAACAAAGGCTTTATGCTTCAGATCAGATCTACTTGATGTTAAAACTCTTTTACACCCTGCCCCATGAACTCTCACTTACACTTGTGTGGGTACTTTGAGTGTTTATAGCACATAAAATTATTTATTTAATTATTTATTTCTGGTATCTATTAATGCACACATACTCTCGAGATTATATACATATATATCAAGATTATGTGTGCATTTATATACAACTATATATTTGCCATATCTATTAATGCACATATAATTTAATAATACATATATATTATAGGTGCATTAATAGATACAGAAAATATATATATACCAAGTATGGGGTGGGTGTACTTCACAGCATGGCATGTAGTAGGCAGCCATATATGTATGTATGTATGTGTGTGTGTGTGTGTATGTGTATAATTTCAAATGTTTTGACATTTATAGTGACAATGTTACTACATTAACCAATGTAAAACACACAAATACAAAACAAGAAAACAAATTTCCCCAAACAAACAAAAAAAACTTTCAATCTCAAACTCTAACCAAATATAGTCCAGTAGGGATGATGTAGGGGCTTACAACATGGCTAGGTTTTATATGAGCTTAATTTTTCAACAAATCAAATGCTACAAATATAGCCACAGTTTACCTTCTTTGCAAGAGATCGAATATAAATGTCCCAAAAGGTCAAACATAACACATCCACATTTTTATTTACTTCCTAGTGGTCTCATCTTGTGATACCATGCTAGTGGGCTATTGTTGTCAAGATGCTCCTTAATTTTTGAGGATGTGCAGTTTTCAAAGCAATAGCACTTTGATTTTAAACACTGTTATGTTAAACAAACAGGCAGGAGGAGTTTCTAGAACTCCTGCCTTCAACTATCATCATGAAAAAAAGGGAAGGAAATATGATCATTTCACTCAATATAATATTTGGTCATAGGCTCTGGTAGAGTGCAAAAGACCTGTAGTCACATAGTCTTCCATGTAAAAGAGGAAGGTACATGTAGGTCACTGGACATTTTGAAATTAGAGACATTATATCAAACCAGAATTACATAGAATTTTAAATGAGACATCATTATTTATATCTGAAAACAATATTGTGTCCAATGCTGTGTCCAACATTATGTTCTTCATATTGTGTCAGTATAAGCAGGTGGATCTTTCTGTCACTTGTACTTTTTAAAGTCACTATTTAAAAACCTCTGGGAATATCTGTCAGTGGGATTGTTTAAAATTTAAACCAGATACCAAAATAATCAGATTTGTCGCTTAAATATGTCTGATACATTCTAAAATAAACATTCTGTTCCATACTTAAATTGTTATTCTTCAAAATCCCAGATGAACTATAGTACAATTGACCCGATCATTAATGCTGGTTTCAAACAAAGAAAGAAACTCAAGAGGCCTGGGACCTTTTCTTGCAGGTTTCCCCCTTCCTCCGACTCATAACCAAAGTGAACAAATCATTAAAATTATTTGAATTTCTATGAAAATTTAAATATTATACATATTAAGTATTTCAACTTCCGTAAGTTTTCTTCTTTTAACGCACATTCATATGACTAGCAAAGAGATTTTGTTGCTGAAAGTTTAAAAAAGGGTAACACCAAGAAAAGGTATCTCAAAGCTGAAATACACTGCAGCAGGGTGGGAAAACCCAGCAAAGCACACTGCATTGAAATTCACTCTTAATTGGAGGCTCCAGCTCCAAAAGAGAATGGAAATTGCATTTGAAAGCCCTGCCTGATCATACCCTATGGAAACATTATCTTTCTCCAAATGGAAGAAAAAAAAAATCACTCCCACATGAGATTCCTTAGAAATCACCAATCATGCTTAACAAAATTAAAAAATACACTTAAAATACAATGATAAATAAAAGGAGTCCTTATTACTGAAGGTTTTCATGAATGGTTTGGGGGCCAGATAGCCAAGCTATAGTCAGCAAGTTGTACTAATATTTCAAACCCTGAATAATTCCCATTTAGTAGAAAGCAAGTTAAGACTCCGTGCAATTATTTTAGAGTACAGTCCAAAAGCTCTCACCTCAGTAATAAGAAAGAAAAGCTATTGACTTCTCTGATCTCACTATGTAAGTGTATATGAATTTAAACATGACTTCGAACTAGAACATCCACTTCAAGGCAACTGCGGAGTCTGCTCAAAAGTGTTCCACTGCCGCTAACCTGCTCTCGCACCCCTGATGTCACAGCGAAAAAAGCAATGGTGGATCGGACAAAGTGAGTGCTCTTACTGTCCTCAGAAAGGATGAGGCAGACCTTAGAGAAACCAGGGTGTCATAATCCTACCACCTTCTCTTTCTTTTTTCTTTTGTAATCCACCAACTACCCAAGTTTTCCTTTTGAAATTCAATTTGGAAAAACTCACGTGGATTTTTGCGTCGGACTTTGAGGGCCAAAATTGATCCTCTGGTGTGCAGAGCAACTTTGTAGCCAGGGGTCCTTCTGCCCTGCCGAGCTCGCTCTCCTCGTCCGCCTCGCCGCGGCCGAGCGTCCCGTCCGGGCTCGGGTCCGCTCCGCGGGGACTGAGGGGCCGTCGCCACTGTTGCCGCCGCTCGCGGAGCCGCCCCCGGGCGCGGGCAGCGCAGGTAACCTAGGCACTTGTTAGAATGCCCTGCTCCCTTCGCCCTGGTGCTCGTCCCAGCTTTCTTTCACAATGACTTCCTGAAGTTGCTCACTGGCATTGTTCCCCATTTCTCCTGCATACTCCCCCGCCACCGCCCCCCCTTCTCCCCCGCCAGCTCCGACCTGGACTTTCGCGCACCCAGCGGAATGGCCCTGTGAGCGTGGCAGTGACCGCGGGGTTTCACACCTGGGAAGCGCAAGTTGGACCGACTCCTGGGTCGTTGGGGACCGGGCGGAGGACCTGCCCCCGCCCCAGGGCCGCCCGACCGCCACCTGCCCACGTGGAGAGCGCCCCGCGGGCTTGCCGTGAGCTTACGCCTCGGCACTCCGCGCGGCAAACTTTAGGCACCGCGCACTTCCTCCTCCCCGCGTGACTGTCCCACAGGCTGCCCGCCCCGCTGGCACACGTTCCGACCACTGCAGCCGCCGCACACGCTCCTACGCCTGGTGTCTGGCGCGCGCACCTGCCGCTTCCAGCGCCACCTTAGCCTCGTGCCCGCTAGTGCGGCGCCTAGCCCGACGGCAACTCCTGAGACGGCTGTGCCGCGGCGGACAACAAGCCGGCGAAAGTTTGCTGTGGTGCCGCGTCAGTCCCTCCCTCCCGCTGAAGCCGGAGCGGCAGCGGAGGCGCGCGGACCGTACCTTCTCGCGCCGCCGCCGGCGGT
>NW_006921702.1:4185538-4193518 GCF_000298275.1 Orycteropus afer afer | reverse complement strand
ACTGCACTTCCTCATTCCAGTGCAGCATCGCGGCGTGGCGGCTGGCCTGCGGGATGCAGGTGGCCGGCGAGGTGCGCCACGGCGCGGGGCAGCGGAGCCTCGGCCGGGTCGTTGAGAGTCCCGCGTTGAACCCTTGGGGGACGAAGCCAGCGCGGCGGGCCAGTGTGAGGCGGGGGCTGGGCGTGGGCACGTGCGGGCCGCTGGGAATGGGGGACATGCTACTGAGCCCTGTCACGTTGTGCCTTGAGCCACTTGTCTGGGCACCCGCAGACTTGCCCAACTCCGGGTTTTGGACACCTTAAAGAACTATCCCCAGTTTCGGGCAACGTTTACTACCCGACCTGCTTAACTTCCCAGGAATTGGGCCCCTTTGCGCCCAGGTTCTGGCTCCAATCCGGGATAGCACAGCCTTCCTGACGAGTGTGGGAAAACTTACTCCTCAGCAAGTGAGGGGAAGGTGCAATTCAGTTTTCCAGACAACCAATGGAATACCTCTTGTCTCTCTCCCCTCTCACGTGCTAAGGGCAGAGTCATGATCCTGCCTCCCATCTTGGCCTATCTGCACAAGCAGGTGTGAATGGGCCACTGGGGAGGAGGTGACACAGAGGATATTCTGCAGACCCACTTGAGACATCGCTGCACCTCAGACATCTCCCTAGCTGATCCTTGACACATCCCTGTAAGATGCTGTCTCATCAGTTAAAACAGGAATGTCCTCTCTGAAACCCGCATCTCTTCTCACTTAAAAAGGAATGCCTTATTTTGATTAGCCAGGACCCAATAGAATAGGATCCTGAATCCAGACAAGTGTGTTTCGTTTGAGCAGGTGAGGAAGAATCCTGAACTTAACACATTTGTCTTGGGCCCTGCTTGGCACTGAAGAGGGGAGTTGTGGAGGAATAATTTGATTGTGCTGGGCCTCTGCCCTTGAAGACTTTCTGGAGAGCATCAGAATAGTTCACAATAAACCACAGGGAATATCATGCTCAGCAGGGTAGCAACATGCTCCAGGTAGCTCAGAGGAGGGCAGAATGATTTGTGGTGGGGAGAGCCACTCTCTGGAGAAAATCTCCAAGCAGGGCCCTGAAAGGAGATAGGATTTGAAAGCAGAAGATGAAGGCCCAGGCATTCCAGATAGTGAGAAGACTAGAGCAAAGGTGTTCTTAGTTGCCATCAAGTGGATTCTAACTCATGATGACCCTCTGTGTGTAAAGTAGCTGTGCTTCATAGAGTTTTTCAAGGCTGTGACCTTTAGGAAGCTAGTAGTTGAGCATTCAAACTTTTGTGCCACCCAGGGACTAAAGCAAAGCTAACAGGCAGGAAATGTTACTTGGGGCTGGTATAGGGAACTCAAAACATTGAATTTGGCTGGGAATGTTAGCTGCCAGGAGGGATCTAGCCTTGCCAGCTGAGGACATGGCAGGTGGCAGGGCCCAGGTACTTCTTGCCTTGTACTGTCTCTGGGAGCAAGATTCTTTTACCCACAAAGAACCACAAATATATCTGGTCAAATTCTTCCTGGATCACATAGGCAACCCTTGTTGTTATGTGCTGTCGAATCAGACACGACTCATAGCAACCCCTCCTTGGGTTTCCAAGGCAGTATCACTACGGAAGTAGATTGCCCCATCTTCCTTCTGAGGTGGGTTTGAACCGTCAGCCTTCTGGTTAGCAGTCAAGTGCCTTAGGCACTATGCTACCAGAGCTCCCATGCAACCCTTAGTACTCGATTTATCCTGAAATTCTAGTGTGATGAGCCTGACCCAGGTAACTAACTGCTTAAAGCCCAGAGGAGGTGAGAATAGTACAAGTTTCACTGGTTTAATCCCTAGGCTCTGCTTAACTGTGTGACCTTGGACAATGTTCAAACCTCTCTGAGCCTCATCTTCTTTATCTGAGAAATGTAATAAATGTTACTTAATCCTAAAGGGTCCTTGTCAGGATTCAGTGAGGCAATAAACATAAGGTACATGGCCCAAAGAGAGGTTAAAAATGTTGTATTAAAGGGGTACGTGACACCTGTTGTAGTTCTAGGATGCACACAATACCTTTAGCCCCCAGTCATGTTTCTTTAAAAAAAAAATGTGCCTTGATCTCCAAATGAGTAGGAATCAAAGACTCAAATGTGGTCATCTGGCCAAGGCATATCCAACTGGAGGCAGTGGAGCTTGTGGCTAAGAGCCCAGAGAGTTTAAGGCTGTGTTCTTGACCCAGGTCCTTAACCTATCTATGCCTCAATTTCCACATCTATAAATTGGTAGTAATAATACAAACTATCTCATCAGATTTGTGTGTGTGTGTATGTGTATTAAGTACATAATATATGGAAGCTCTTGGTATTAACCTAACAAATCGGGGACCTCTTATTTGTTATTAATCCTGGTAATTACTAGTGTCCCATTGAGATGTGAATGATCTTCTACGAGTCAGGTTTCAGGTTCTCCTTCATCAGGTGAGGAAAAAGGAACTTAAATTGTTAACTTGAGGTCTGTGAATAGACACCATGAGACCAGAGAGTCCAGTAAACCAAATGTTGAAGCCATTCAAGACAATAAAAGCACTTTAGAGGGAAAACATATCTGAGGAAATTGAAAAACATGTGTATTTACATGTATATGTATGTAAGGTTTACTGTTTTCATAATGTTAAGAGTGCTTTAAAAAAATATAACAGTTTATTCAGACAATCATTGCTGAAGTGCCAATTTATCTTCTTTTGAGATTATTTTGTCAAAAGAATAAAGACTACCTGTAGAATTAATCAAAAACTACTTACTCAGTAAAGTAAACTTACTATATAGTAAGGGAGTCAGCTACTGGCACTTTTGCTCCAACAGAGACTCAAAGAGATTTGAATGGAGAGTGAATTTTATAGACTGAAAGGATGATTGTGATGATATGACATGATTTACAGTTTTGTTTCTTACTAGCTCTGA
The DNA here is from genome assembly GCF_000298275.1 of Orycteropus afer afer. Taxonomy (NCBI): domain Eukaryota; kingdom Metazoa; phylum Chordata; class Mammalia; order Tubulidentata; family Orycteropodidae; genus Orycteropus; species Orycteropus afer. Next base: position 4,190,583 of record NW_006921702.1, on the reverse strand, counting down.
GAGGTACAAGTTACTTAACCTCTCTGAGTTTCAGTTTCCCATTTGCATAGCTTGTGAGCTCCGGTAGCATAGTGCCTAAGGCACTTGACTGATAACCAGAAGGCTGGTGGTTCAAACCCACCAGCCACTCCTCAGAAGGAAGATGGGGCAATCTACTTCCATAGTGATACTGCCTTGGGAACCCAAGGAGGGGTCCCTATGAGTCGGGTCCGACTCGACGGCACATAACAACAACATCTACTTCACAATGATGTTGGTGAAATTAAATGAGAGAATGTAAGTAGCTATCGTTATACTTGTGTTTTTCTTCAATTATTTTAATCTCTTAAACAGCGATGAAATTAACATTTTCCCCCTACTTGTTGGGAAATAACATGTTTTAAAATAACAGAAAAAGGTTTTTGTGGAAAACAAGTTTATTATCTTTCTACAATGTTGAACTCATACAGAACTTATGTAGTTGCATCTGAACAGGAACATGACCAGGAGGAGAAAGACCAAGGACTTGGATGAAACTTTTGCAACAAAGACTCTCTTCAGTTTCTTTTTTCCATTTTTCACTGATCTCCAGCATCTGCTTCTGTGATTATTGAAAACTAAAGGTTGCTGGCCAGTGGCAAAGTTTTCTACCTTTTCCCCTGGGGTTCACTTCTTGGGCTTGGCTCTTTCTAAACACAGATTTCGGGCATACTGTCAGAGATAAAGGCATAAGATCCAGGGGAGGAGTAAGGAGCCCACCAGGACCCAGGACTTGCTAGGCTAGGCAGGGCCTAGGTAGGAAATGCCAGGTGAACCCTGAAGGAGACACCTCAGGGGCTGTGTGTCCTGCAGTGTTTATAATAAGGCCCTCTCAGGAGTCTTGGTAGCTCTGCTTTTAAAATCCACAGAAATTCAGCCACATGACTGAACATTCAGATCTCTGCCCCTAAATTTCAAGGACATGCTGCTACTAACAACCAAATTCTTCCCACTTCATGATAACTCTTTCACTTTGTTCCCTTTAGTATTTGTAAGAGAAATACATCTAGTTTCCAGAAACCAGTGAAGCTTATCAATATCTTTGGGTTGGAAGAGATTCAAAAACAACAGTTTTAGAGAAGATAGCTGCAATAAAAAGCTTTCTGATGAAATTTTTTAGAAAATGTTTTGGGTGAGGAGAGGAAAAGTAAATAATAACCTGACCTGACCAGATCAGAATGAATAAAAGCAGGGAGCACTCAGTCATCCTCCAATAAAGTCTACCATATAGGAAACGAATTGTAATATTATTCCTAGAGGGATAAAAATTTCTAGCGACATATATCCATTCATTTATTCAGCAAGCTTGCATTTATTGGTGCCTACTCTTGCAGGTGGTATTTGAGATACAGATAGTCACAGAGAAACATACAACAGGTTTTGACTCTTAGGAGCTCAGAATCTAGTAAGGCGGACAGACAACTAAATGCTTGAATTTGAGCATGAAATATGATAAATTCATATGCAGGGCCTTATGGGGTACAGACGAAGAAGACGCAAATAAGCTCCAGCTGCTTGAGCTGGGGAAAGGTTTTATGGGCACAAGGAGGGAGGCTTGCTGTGATCCTGAGAAGAATCAAGAACAGAAAAGGAGGTGTAAGCTAATGTTTTTCTTCTCCACATCCAGGTAAGAGACTCTTAAAAAGATCTTTCCCCAAGAGAAAAGTGACTAAAGACTCCTAGTAAAGGTGATCTAGCAGAATGTGAATATAATTGAACAATATCATTGTACATGTAGGTAAAATTTTGCTGAAGATTATTTAAAAATATTTATAGCAATACATCCACAGGAACTGCCAGAAATTCAAGCCAGATTCAGAAGAGGATGTGGAATGAGGGATATTATTGCTGATGTCAGATGGATCATGGTTGAAAGCAGAGAATACCAGATAGATGCTTACCTGTGTTTTATTGACTATGAAGAGGCATTTGACTGTGTGGATCATAACAAATTACAGATACATTGCCAAGAATGAGAAGTCCAGAGCACTTAATTGTGATTATTTGAAACCTGCACATAGACCAAGAGGCAGTTGTTTACACAGAACAAGGAAGTACTGCGTGATTTAAAATCAGGACAGGTGTGTGTCAAATTGTATTCTTTCACCGTACGTATTCAATCAGTTTGCTGAGCAAATAATCTGAGAAGTTGGACTATATGAAGAAGACCATGGCATCAGAATAGGAGGATGACTCATTAACAACCTGTGATAAGCAGATGACACAACCTTCCTTGCTGAAAGTTGAAGAGGACTTGAAGCACTTACTGATAAAGAGCAAAGACTACAGTCTTCAATATAGATTATATCTCAACATGAAGAAAACAAAAATCCTCACAACTGGACCAATAGACAACATCATGATAAACATAGAAAATTCTGAAGTTGTCCAGGATTTCATTTTACTTGGATCCACAATCAACATCCACCAAGGCAGGAGTCAGGAAATCAATCAATGCATTGCGTTGGTCAAATCTGCTGCAAAAGACCTCTTTAAAGTGTTAAAGAGCAAAGATGTCACTTTGAGGACTAAGGTGTACCTGACCCAAGCCATGGTATTTTCAATCACCTCATATGCATATAATTCATAATTCTTTGCTGGACAACGAATAAGGAAGACTAAACAAGAATTAATGTCTATGAATTAAGATGTTTGCAAAGAATGTTGAATATACTGTGGACTGCCAGAACAATGAAAATAATCTATCTTGGAAATAGTATAGCTAGAATTCTCCTTAAAAGTGAGGATGCCGAGACTTCATCTCTTGTATATTGGACACATTGTCAGGAAAGACCAATTCCTGGAGAACATCATGCTTAGTAAAGTAGAGGGTCAGCATGAAAGAGGAAAGCCCTCAACAAATGGATTGACATAGTAGCTGCAACACTGGACTCAACATGGCAATGACTGCAAGGATGGCTTAAAACCAAAAAGAAAACCCAAACTCACTGCTATTGAGTTGATGCTGACTCATAGCAACTCTCAGTGAATTTCTGAGGTGGTAAATCTTTGTGGAAGTAGATTTCCCCATCTTCCTTCTGTGGAGCAGCTGGTGGGTTTGAACCACCAACCTTCTGGTTAGCAGGCAAATGCCTCACAGGACTGGACAATATTTTGCTGTTATACATAGAATAACAATGAATTAGAACTGAGTCGATGGCACATAACAACAAACAATGGAGCAAAGCTAGCATTTCTGTCCCAATTTTAATAGAGGACCCTGAAGCTGAGAAAGAGAGACTTTCATCTCTGGGATTGATGAATGGCTGAGAGCCTTTTAGGTAAGTGCACAGACCCTGGAGCCAAATTATTTGGGTTTAGTGACTTGGTAAGTTACCAGGCTTCTCCATACCTAAATTTTCTTCCTATAAAATTGGAATAATGACAGTAATAATAATATCTTCTTCATAGAAATGGTTTGAAGTCTCAGTGAGTAAATGAACATTAAGCATACTTAAATGGAACTCTTGCTGTTATGTGCTGTTGAGTTGGACCTGACTCATAGTGACCCCTCCTGGCAGATACTAAACTCTGAAAAAGTCTTTGATATTCTGACTTAGTTAGTCCCTAAGTGATTAGGCTAGGACACAAATCATGGTCAGTTCTTTATGCCCTGTGAACTCTTTTCAAATTACCTTTTCAAACAGTAATGATTCCTTCTCTGATGACTTCTCTTGTCCTAGTCACAAAATCTCACCATCTGACTCTTTCCCACACCAACCTCAATACTGGTGGGACCAGGACAGAGTGAGGAAGCAGAGGCAGGGATCCAGTAAGGGAGACCAAGGCCACGCTCCTCCCAAATGGCAGGAAAGAGGCAGGGATTTATGTAAGGGGAGAGTGAGAAGGGTGGAAAGGTTTTGAACAGCTAAGAGAGGCAAAGTTGTCTTATCAGTTTGTCTATACTGTTTCCAGCAGAGAACTGAAATTATTCTGAGGACTTCAGGATATCAGAAGAAAATTTTACCCTTCTCTAACCAGTACAGAGAATTTTCTTTCCATTATGTTTAAATGTTTCATTTACCATAAGGTCAAATTATCTAGTTAAGTAGCACTAGTCTTATGGCCATCTCAAGTGACAGGAAAGAGGCAGGGATCTATGTAAGGGGAGGGTGAGGAGGGTGGAGAGGTTTTGAACAGCTAAGGGAGACAAACTTGCCTGCCAGTTTGTCCTACTGTGTTGGCATGTTGCAGTGAGGCTTGACGCTGTGCCACCAGTGTCTCAAACCCAGTAGGGTTGCACATGGTGCACAGGTTTCAACAGCTTACTAACTTGAGGAAGAAGGAGGAGGCCATGCACTTCTCAAAGAATTGACCAGGGAAAACCTTATGAACAGCAGAGAAACACTGATACATCACTGTGCAACTTTATGAATAACCCGGAAACATTGTCTGATACAGTGCAGGAGGATAAGCCACTTAGGTCGGAAGGCTCTCAAAATAGGACCCGGAAAGAGCTGCATCATCAGAATAGAACCAGCCTTAATGATATGGGTAAGGGAAAGCTTTTGAGACCTCCATTTGTTGATGTGGCAGGACTCAAATTGAGGAGAAACAGCTGCAAACATCCATTAATAATCAGAACATGAAATGCATGAAACATGAATCTAGGAAAATTGCAAGTTCTCAAAAATGAAATGGAGTGCATAAAGATTGATATCCTAGGCATTAGAGAGCTGAAATGAACTGGTTTTGGCCATTTTGAATCAGACCACCACACAGTCTACTATGCCAGGAATGACAATTTGAAGAGGAATTACGTGGCATTTATCATCACAAAGGATGTTTCAAGATCTGTCCTGAAATACAATGCTGACAGTGATAGGATAAGATCCATACACCTACAAGGAAGACCAGTTAATACGACTATTATTCAAATTTATGCACCAACTACCAAAGCCAAAGATGAGGAAATTGAAGATTTTTATCAGCTTCTGCAGTCTGAAATTGACTGAACATGCAATTAGGATGTGTTGATTTTCACTGGTGACTGGAATGCAAAAGTTGGAAAGAAAGAAGAATCACCA